>NW_026044088.1:0-121000 GCF_937001465.1 Orcinus orca | reverse complement strand
TCCACTCATTATGCTGCTACGGGCCTGATGACATAGATTTCATTGCTGAGTGATATTGCATTGTACGTAAGTACCACAACTTCTTTATCCATTTTTCACTTTCTGCGATATTGAACTTGTCCCATAAACGAGTTTCTTGTAAACAGAGCCCTCCCAAACTTAGGGGTGGCTGTGTCTTTTTGATTTTAATTTCCCTAAGCTATAGGACCATAAGTGGAAGTGCCCTAGGCTCTGTTGCTTTGTTTTTTAGATGTTTCATGAAACACCATACACTTCTCCCGAGTGGCTGTTGGCAATATACATCCCGCCAATCAGCATAATAAGGCTCCCAGTTCTCCATGGCCTGTCCTGTCTTTCTGGATTTTACACTTTTTTCAGATGGCCCTTTTGACCGGGGGGAAGTGAGACTTCATTGTAGTGCAGATTTCCTTTGCAAGCTTCCTTGGTTGGCCAAAAAGGGCGTATGCGTTTTTTCCTGAATATATTCAGGAAAAAACGCATACGCCCTTTTTGGCCAAGTGCATCATTGTGGACGTTCTGCCTCTTTTCCTATGCTTTAAATGCAATTCCAGTCTACCTCCTGAAATCGGTTTCCTGCAATTCTGCCCCGCTTTCAAGTCCTCTTGGCAGCCTTACTTCAGTATATTTTTGGACGATAGCTGTCATTTATAACTCTGCAGGTTTGTGAATTACAGTGCCCCTGAGCTCCTTTCTTCAACTCGCTTTCTTGTGAGCTGGCCGCAACACCGCAGGATTGCTTCAGGCCCTAATCTTGTTCTGGCACGTCCCGCTGAGCATTTGGTTAATTCCTCTTCCTGCTGGGAAATGAGAGTTAAATTTGCCCGTCCACACACCTCCAGCTAGTCTCTCATTGGTTCTCCCTATTCCTGTTCACCTTCCGCAGAAATTGCAAACTGGGCCAAACAGGAGGTTAAAGGCACTGACTCTCCATGTCGGGAGAGTGTTAGTAAAGCGTCTGGAATGTTGCACCCGAGTACCAGGGGACGAGAACTGAGACATATTGGAACACGTCTCCCGATCACACGGTTGATCATACTCTGGGTTCCACATGCATGCTTTAGCTGAAGGAAGAATCCCTTAAACCTGGAGAGTTGAGACCCGTGGAATGGGTACCATGCAATATGACTTCAAAGGGTCTTCATTTGCTCACCGAACCTCTCCAATCCTATCACTGCTGCGTTTATGCCCCTGTACACACACTTGATTCTCTTTTGGAGACATAGCAATCCATAGGTTTTAAGATACTTTCTAGTCAGCTACATTCTTAGGCGTTTAATATGGGGTGTTGAGTCCATTTCGTTGAGCAAGGAGTAGCTCTTGTCTATTCCATATTTGGCTTAAGGAACTTTATCTGTGCTCATTTCAATCTCTGGTTTTATGCAGCACCCCAACTCACCTTTCCCCTTAAGCAAGCATAAGTTGGTTTTCTAAATTTGAGACACTGTTCTGTTTTGTAATCCAGTTCCTGTGTAGCCAAGTTTACATTCCGTGTATTAGTGATATCTTATGATGTTTCTTTTTCTGTGTGACTTATTTCAGTTAGAATCATCATACCTGAATCCACTCATTATGCTGCTATGGGCCTGATGACATAGATTTCATTGCTGAGTGATATTGCATTGTACGTAAGTAACAAAACTTCTTTATCCATTTCTCACTTTCTGCGATACTGAACTTGTCTCATAAACGAGTTTCTTGTAAACATAGCCGTCCCAAACTTAGGGGTGGCTGTGTCTTTTTGATTTTAATTTCCCTAAGCTATAGGACCATAAGTGGAAGTGCCCTAGGCTCTGTTGCTTTGTTTTTTAGATGTTTCAGGAAACACCATACACTTCTCCTGAGTGGCTGTTGGCAATATACATCCTGCCCATCAGCATAACAAGGCTCCCAGTTCTCCATGGCCTGTCCTGCCTTTCTGGATTTTACACTTTTTTCAGATGGCCCTTTTGACCGGGGGGGAAGTGAGACTTCATTGTAGTGCAGATTTCCTTTGCAAGCTTGCTTGGTTGGCCAAAAATGGCATATGCGTTTTTTCCTTAACATATTCTGGAAAAAACGCATACGCACTTTTTGGCCAAGTGCTTCATTGTCGACGTTCTGCCTCTTTTCCTATGCTTTAAATGCAATTCCAGTCTACCTCCTGAAATCGGTTTCCTGCAATTCTGCCCCGCTTTCAAGTCCTCTTGGCAGCCTTACTTCAGTATATTTTTGGACGATAGCTGTCATTTATAACTCTGCAGGTTTGTGAATTACAGTGCCCCTGAGCTCCTTTCTTCAACTCGCTTTCTTGTGAGCTGGCCGCAACACCGCAGGATTGCTTCAGGCCCTAATCTGGTTCCGGCACGGCACGCTGAGCCTTTTGTTATTTACTCTTCCTGGTGGGAAATGAGAGTTAAATTTGCCCGTCCAGACACCTCCAGCTAGTCTCACATTGGTTCTCCCTATTCCTGTTCATCTTCCACAGAAATTGCAAACTGGGCCAAACAGGAGGTTAAAGGCACTGACTCTCCAAGTCGGGAGAGTGTTAGTAAAGCGTCTGGAATGTTGCACCCGAGTATCAGGGGACGAGAACTGAGACATATTGGAACATGTCTCCCGATCACACGGTTGATCATACTCTGGGTTCCACATGCATGATTTAGCTGAACGAAGAATCCCTTAAACCTGGAAAGTTAAGACCCATGGAATGGGTACCATGCAATATGACTTCAAAGGGTCTTCATTTGCTCACCGAACCTCTCCAATCCTATCACTGCTTCGTTTATGCACCTGTACACATGCTTGATTCTCTTTCAGAGACATAGCGATCTATAGGTTTTAAGATACTAGTCAGGTACATTCTTAGGCGTTTAATATGGGGTTTCAGTCCATTTCGTTGAGCAAGGAGTAGCTCTTGTCTATTATATATTTGGCTTAAGGAAATTTATCTGTGCTCATTTCAATCTCTGGTTTTATGCAGCACCCCAACTCACCTTTCCCCTTAAACAAGCATAAGTCGGTTTGCTATATTTGTGACCCTGTTCTCTTTTGTAATCCAGTTCCTGTGTAGCCAAGTTTACATTCCGTGTATTAGTGATATCTTATGATGTTTCTTTTTCTGTGTGACTTATTTCAGTTAGAATCATCATACCTGAATCCACTCATTATGCTGCTACGGGCCTGATGACATAGATTTCATTGCTGAGTGATATTGCATTGTACGTAAATACCAAAAATTCTTTATCCATTTTTCACTTTCTGCGATATTGAACTTGTACCGTAAATGAGGTTCTTGTAAACAGAGCCATCCCAAACATTGGGGTGGCTGTGTCTTTTTGATTTTAATTTCCCTAAGCTATACGACCATAAGTGGAAGTGCCCTAGGCTCTGTTGCTTTGTTTTTTAGATGTTTCAGGAAACACCATACACTTCTCCCGAGTGGCTGTTGGCAATTTACATCCCGCCCATCAGCATAACAAGGCTCCCAGTTCTCCATGGCCTGTCCTGCCTTTCTGAATTTTACACATTTTTCAGATGGCCCTTTTGAACGGGGGGAAGTGAGACTTCATTGTAGTGCAGATTTCCTTTGCAAGCTTGCTTGGTTGGCCAAAAAGGGCGTATGCGTTTTTTCCTGAATATATTCAGGAAAAAACGCATACGCCCTTTTTGGCCAAGTGCTTCATTGTCGACGTTCTGCCTCTTTTCCTATGCTTTAAATGCAATTCCAGTCTACCTCCTGAAATCGGTTTCCTGCAATTCTGCCCCGCTTTCAACTCCTCTTGGCAGCCTTACTTCAGTATATTTTTGGACGATAGCTGTTATTTATAACTCTGCAGGTTTGTGAATTACAGTGCCCCTGAGCTCCTTTCTTCAACTCTCTTTCTTGTGAGCTGGCCGCAACACCGCAAGATTGCTTCAGGCCCTAATCTGGTCCCGGCACGGCACGCTGAGCCTTTGGTTAATTCCTCTTCCTGCTGGGAAATGAGAGTTAAATTTGCCCGTCCACACACCTCCAGCTAGTCTCTCATTGGTTCTCCCTATTCCTGTTCACCTTCCGCAGAAATTGCAAACTGGGCCAAACAGGAGGTTAAAGGCACTGACTCTCCATGTCGGGAGAGTGTTAGTAAAGCGTCTGGAATGTTGCACCCGAGTACCAGGGGACGAGAACTGAGACATATTGGAACACGTCTCCCGATCACACGGTTGATCATACTCTGGGTTCCACATGCATGCTTTAGCTGAAGGAAGAATCCCTTAAACGTGGAGAGTTGAGACCCGTGGAATGGGTACCATGCAATATGACTTCAAAGGGTCTTCATTTGCTCACCGAACCTCTCCAATCCTATCACTGCTGTGTTTATGCCCCTGTACACACACTTGATTCTCTTTTGGAGACATAGCAATCCATAGGTTTTAAGATACTTTCTAGTCAGCTACATTCTTAGGCGTTTAATATGGGGTGTTGAGTCCATTTCGTTGAGCAAGGAGTAGCTCTTGTCTATTCCATATTTGGCTTAAGGAACTTTATCTGTGCTCATTTCAATCTCTGGTTTTATGCAGCACCCCAACTCACCTTTCCCCTTAAGCAAGCATAAGTTGGTTTTCTAAATTTGAGACACTGTTCTGTTTTGTAATCCAGTTCCTGTGTAGCCAAGTTTACATTCCGTGTATTAGTGATATCTTATGATGTTTCTTTTTCTGTGTGACTTATTTCAGTTAGAATCATCATACCTGAATCCACTCATTATGCTGCTATGGGCCTGATGACATAGATTTCATTGCTGAGTGATATTGCATTGTACGTAAGTAACAAAACTTCTTTATCCATTTCTCACTTTCTGCGATACTGAACTTGTCTCATAAACGAGTTTCTTGTAAACAGAGCCGTCCCAAACTTAGGGGTGGCTGTGTCTTTTTGATTTTAATTTCCCTAAGCTATAGGACCATAAGTGGAAGTGCCCTAGGCTCTGTTGCTTTGTTTTTTAGATGTTTCAGGAAACACCATACACTTCTCCCAAGTGGCTGTTGGCAATATACATCCTGCCCATCAGCATAACAAGGCTCCCAGTTCTCCATGGCCTGTCCTGCCTTTCTGGATTTTACACTTTTTTCAGATGGCCCTTTTGACCGGGGGGGAAGTGAGACTTCATTGTAGTGCAGATTTCCTTTGCAAGCTTGCTTGGTTGGCCAAAAAGGGCATATGCGTTTTTTCCTTAACATATTCTGGAAAAAACGCATACGCACTTTTTGGCCAAGTGCTTCATTGTCGACGTTCTGCCTCTTTTCCTATGCTTTAAATGCAATTCCAGTCTACCTCCTGAAATCGGTTTCCTGCAATTCTGCCCCGCTTTCAAGTCCTCTTGGCAGCCTTACTTCAGTATATTTTTGGACGATAGCTGTCATTTATAACTCTGCAGGTTTGTGAATTACAGTGCCCCTGAGCTCCTTTCTTCAACTCGCTTTCTTGTGAGCTGGCCGTAACACCGCAGGATTGCTTCAGGCCCTAATCTGGTTCCGGCACGGCACGCTGAGCCTTTGGTTATTTACTCTTCCTGGTGGGAAATGAGAGTTAAATTTGCCCGTCCAGACACCTCCAGCTAGTCTCACATTGGTTCTCCCTATTCCTGTTCATCTTCCACAGAAATTGCAAACTGGGCCAAACAGGAGGTTAAAGGCACTGACTCTCCAAGTCGGGAGAGTGTTAGTAAAGCGTCTGGAATGTTGCACCCGAGTATCAGGGGACGAGAACTGAGACATATTGGAACATGTCTCCCGATCACACGGTTGATCATACTCTGGGTTCCACATGCATGATTTAGCTGAACGAAGAATCCCTTAAACCTGGAAAGTTAAGACCCATGGAATGGGTACCATGCAATATGACTTCAAAGGGTCTTCATTTGCTCACCGAACCTCTCCAATCCTATCACTGCTTCGTTTATGCACCTGTACACATGCTTGATTCTCTTTCAGAGACATAGCGATCTATAGGTTTTAAGATACTAGTCAGGTACATTCTTAGGCGTTTAATATGGGGTTTCAGCCCATTTCGTTGAGCAAGGAGTAGCTCTTGTCTATTATATATTTGGCTTAAGGAAATTTATCTGTGCTCATTTCAATCTCTGGTTTTATGCAGCACCCCAACTCACCTTTCCCCTTAAACAAGCATAAGTCGGTTTTCTAAATTTGAGACCCTGTTCTCTTTTGTAATCCAGTTCCTGTGTAGCCAAGTTTACATTCCGTGTATTAGTGATATCTTATGATGTTTCTTTTTCTGTGTGACTTATTTCAGTTAGAATCATCATACCTGAATCCACTCATTATGCTGCTACGGGCCTGATGACATAGATTTCATTGCTGAGTGATATTGCATTGTACGTAAATACCAAAAATTCTTTATCCATTTTTCACTTTCTGCGATATTGAACTTGTACCGTAAATGAGGTTCTTGTAAACAGAGCCATCCCAAACATTGGGGTGGCTGTGTCTTTTTGATTTTAATTTCCCTAAGCTATACGACCATAAGTGGAAGTGCCCTAGGCTCTGTTGCTTTGTTTTTTAGATGTTTCAGGAAACACCATACACTTCTCCCGAGTGGCTGTTGGCAATTTACATCCCGCCCATCAGCATAACAAGGCTCCCAGTTCTCCATGGCCTGTCCTGCCGTTCTGAATTTTACACATTTTTCAGATGGCCCTTTTGAACGGGGGGAAGTGAGACTTCATTGTAGTGCAGATTTCCTTTGCAAGCTTGCTTGGTTGGCCAAAAAGGGCGTATGCGTTTTTTCCTGAATATATTCAGGAAAAAACGCATACGCCGTTTTTGGCCAAGTGCTTCATTGTCGACGTTCTGCCTCTTTTCCTATGCTTTAAATGCAATTCCAGTCTACCTCCTGAAATCGGTTTCCTGCAATTCTGCCCCGCTTTCAAGTCCTCTTGGCAGCCTTACTTCAGTATATTTTTGGACGATAGCTGTTATTTATAACTCTGCAGCTTTGTGAATTACAGTGCCCCTGAGCTCCTTTCTTCAACTCTCTTTCTTGTGAGCTGGCCGCAACACCGCAAGATTGCTTCAGGCCCTAATCTGGTCCCGGCACGGCACGCTGAGCCTTTGGTTAATTCCTCTTCCTGGTGGGAAACGAGAGTTAAATTTGCCCGTCCAGACACCTCCAGCTAGTCTCTCATTGGTCCTCCCTATTCCTGTTCATCTTCCGCAGAAATTGCAAACTGGGCCAAACAGGAGGTTAAAGGCACTGACTCTCCAAGTCGGGAGAATGTTAGTAAAGCGTCTGGAATGTTGCACCCGAGTACCAGGGGACGAGAACTGAGACATATTGGAACACGTCTCCCGATCACACGGTTGATCATACTCTGGGTTCCACATGCATGATTTAGCTGAAGGAAGAATCCCTTAAACCTGGAGAGTTGAGACCCGTGGAATGGGTACCATGCAATATGACTTCAAAGGGTCTTCATTTGCTCACCGAACCTCTCCAATCCTATCACTGCTGTGTTTATGCCCCTGTACACACGCTTGATTCTCTTTCGGAGACATAGCGATCCATAGGTTTTAAGATACTTACTAGTCAGGTACATTCTTAGGCGTTTAGTATGGGGTGTTTTGTCCATTTCGTTGAGCAAGGAGTAGCTCTTGTCTATTACATATTTGGCTTCAGGAACTTTATCTGTGCTCATTTCAATCTCTATTTTTATGCAGCACCCCAACTCACCTTTCCCCTTAAGCAAGCATAAGTTGGTTTTCTAAATTTGAGACCCTGTTCTGTTTTTTAATCCAGTTCCTGTGTAGCCAAGTTTACATTCCGTGTATTAATGATATCTTATGATGTTTCTTTTTCTTGTGACTTATTTCAGTTAGAATCATCATACCTGAATCCACTCATTATGCTGCTACGGGCCTGATGACATAGATTTCATTGCTGAGTGATATTGCATTGTACGTAAGTACCAAAACTTCTTTATCCATTTTTCACTTTCTGCGATATTGAACTTGTCCCGTAAACGAGATTCTTGTAAGCAGAGCCATCCCAAACTTTGGGGTGGCTGTGTCTTTTTGATTTTAATTTCCCTAATATATAGGACCATAAGTGGAAGTGCCCTAGGCTCTGTTGCTTGTTTCTTAGATGTTTCAGGAAACACCATACACTTCTCCCAAGTGGCTGTTGGCAATTTACATCCAGCCCATCAGCATAACAAGGCTCCCAGTTCTACATGGCCTGTCCTGCCTTTCTGGATTTTACACTTTTTTCAAATTGCCCTTTGACCGGGGGGAAGTGAGACTTCATTGTAGTGCAGATTTCCTTTGAAAGCTTGCTTGGTTGGCCAAAAAGGGCGTATGCGTTTTTTCCTGAATATATTCAGGAAAAAACGCATATGCCCTTTTGGCCAAGTCCATCATTGTCGACGTTCTGCCTCTTTTCCTATGCTTTAAATGCAATTCCAGTGTACCTCCTGAAATCGGTTTCCTGCAATTCTGCCCCGCTTTCAAGTCCTCTTGGCAGCTTTACTTCAGTATATTTTTGGACGATAGCTGTCATTTATAACTCTGCAGGTTTGTGAATTACAGTGCCCCTGAGTTCCTTTCTTCAACTCGCTTTCTTGTGAGCTGGCCGCAACACCGCAGGATTGCTTCAGGCCCTAATCTGGTTCCGGCACAGCACACTGAGCCTTTGGTTAATTCCTCTTCCTGGTGGGAAATGAGAGTTAAATTTGCCCGTCCAGACACCTCCAGCTAGTCTCTCATTGGTTCTCGCTATTCCTGTTCATCTTCCGCAGAAATTGCAAACTGGGCCAAACAGGAGGTTAAAGGCACTGACTCTCCAAGTCGGGAGAGTGTTAGTAAAGCGTCTGGAATGTTGCACCCGAGTACCAGGGGAGGAGAACTGAGACATATTGGAACACGTCTCCCGATCACACGGTTGATCATACTCTGTGTTCCACATGAATGCTTTAGCTGAAGGAAGAATCCCTTAAACCTGGAGAGTTGAAACCCGTGGAATGGGTACCATGCAATATGATTTCAAATGGTCTTCATTTGCTCACCAAACCTCTCCAATCCTATCACTGCTGCGTTTATGCCCCTGTACACACGCTTGATTCTCTTTTGGAGACATAGCAATCCATAGGTTTTAAGATACTTACTAGTCAGCTACATTCTTAGGCGTTTAATATGGGGTGTTGAGTCCATTTCGTTGAGCAAGGAGTAGCTCTTGTCTATTACATATTTGGCTTCAGGAACTTTATCTGTGCTCATTTCAATCTCTGGTTTTATGCAGCACTCCAACTCACCTTTCCCCTTAAGCAAGCATAAGTTGGTTTTCTAAATTTGAGACCCTGTTCTGTTTTGTAATCCAGTTCCGGTGTAGCCAAGTTTACATTCCGTGTATTAGTGATATCTTATGATGTTTCTTTTTCTGTGTGACTTATTTCAGATAGAATCATCATACCGGTATCCACTTTATGCTGCTATGGGCCTGATGACATAGATTTCATTGTTGAGTGATAATGCATTGTACGTAAGTACCACAACTTCTTTATCCATTTTTCAGTTTCTGCGATATTGAACTAGTCCCGTAAACGAGTTTCTTCTAAACAGAGCTGTCCCAAACTTAGGGGTGGCTGTGTCATTTTGATTTTAATTTCCCTTAGCTATAGGGCCATAAGTGGAAGTGCCCTAGGCTCTGTTGCTTTGTTTTTTAGATGTTTCAGGAAACACCATACACTTCTCCCGAGTGGCTGTTGGCAATATATATCCCGCCCATCAGCAAAACAAGGCTCCCAGTTCTCCATGGCCTGTCCTGCCTCTCTGGATTTTACACTTTTTTCAGATGGCCCTTTTGACCGGGGGGAAGTGAGACTTCATTGTAGTGCAGATTTCCTTTGCAAGCTTGTTTGGTTGGCCAAAAAGGGCGTATGCGTTTTTTCCTGAATATATTCACGAAAAAACGCATACGCCCTTTTTGGCCAAGTTCATCATTGTCGACGTTTTGCCTCTTTTCCTATGCTTTAAATGCAATTCCAGTGTACCTCCTGAAATCGGTTTCCTGCAATTCTGCCCCGCTTTCAAGTCCTCTTGGCAGCCTTACTTCAGTATATTTTTGGACGATAGCTGTCATTTATAACTCTGCAGGTTTGTGAATTACAGTGCCCCTGAGTTCCTTTCTTCAACTCGCTTTCTTGTGAGCTGGCCGCAACACCGCAGGATTGCTTCAGGCCCTAATCTGGTTCTGGCACGGCCCGCTGAGCCTTTGGTTAATTCCTCTTCCTGGTGGGAAATGAGAGTTAAATTTGCCCGTCCAGACACCTCCAGCTAGTCTCTCATTGGTTCTCCCTATTCCTGTTCATCTTCCGCAGAAATTGCAAACTGGGCCAAACAGGAGGTTAAAGGCACTGATTCTCCAAGTCGGGAGAGTGTTAGTAAATCATCTGGAATATTGCACCCGAGTACCAGGGGACGAGAACTGAGACATATTGGAACACGTCTCCCGATCACACAGTTGATCATACTCTGGGTTCCACATGCATGCTTTAGCTGAAGGAAGAATCCCTTAAACCTGGAGAGTTGAGACCCGTGGAATGGGTACCATGCAATATGACTTCAAAGGGTCTTCATTTGCTCACCGAACCTCTCCAATCCTATCACTGCTGCGTTTATGCCCCTGTACACCTGCTGGATTCTCTTTCGGAGACATAGCGATCCATAGGTTTTAAGATACTTACTAGTCAGGTACATTCTTAGGTGTTTAATATGGGGTTTGAGTCCATTTCGTTGAGCAAGGAGTAGCTCTTGTCTATTCCATATTTGGCTTAAGGAACTTTATCTGTGCTCATTTCAATCTCTGGTTTTATGCAGCACCCCAACTCACCTTTCCCCTTAAGCAAGCATAAGTTGGTTTTCTAAATTTGAGACCCTGTTCTGTTTTGTAATCCAGTTCCTGTGTAGCCAAGTTTACATTCTGTGTATTAGTGATATCTTATGATGTTACTTTTTCTGTGTGACTTATTTCAGATAGAATCATCATACCGGTATCCACTTTATGCTGCTACGGGCCTGATGACATAGATTTCATTGCTGAGTGATATTGCATTGTACGTAAGTACCAAAACTTCTTTATCCATTTTTCACTTTCTGCGATATTGAACTTGTCCCGTAAACGAGGTTCTTGTAAACAGAGCCGTCCCAAACTTTGGGGTGGCTGTGTCTTTTTGATTTTAATTTCCCTAAGCTATAGGACCATAAGTGGAAGTGCCCTAGGCTCTGTTGCTTTGTTTCTCAGATGTTTCAGGAAACACCATACACTTCTCCCAAGTGGCTGTTGGAAATTTACATCCCGCCCATCAGCATAACAAGGCTCCAAGTTCTCCATGGCCTGTCCTGCTTTTCTGGATTTTACACTTTTTTCAGATGGCCCTTTTGACCGGGGGGAAGTGAGACTTCATTGTAGTGCAGATTTCCTTTGCAAGCTTGCTTGGTTGGCCAAAAAGGGCGTATGCGTTTTTTCCTGAATATATTCAGGAAAAAACGCATATGCCCTTTTGGCCAAGTGCATCATTGTCGACGTTCTGCCTCTTTTCCTATGCTTTAAATGCAATTCCAGTGTACCTCCTGAAATTAGTTTCCTGCAATTCTGCCCCACTTTCAAGTCCTCTTGGCAGCCTTACTTCAGTATATTTTTGGACGATAGCTGTCATTTATAACTCTGCAGGTTTGTGAATTACAGTGCCCCTGAGCTCCTTTCTTCAACTCGCTTTCTTGTGAGCTGGCCGCAACACCGCAGGATTGCTTCAGGCCCTAATCTTGTTCTGGCACGGCCCGCTGAGCCTTTGGTTAATTCCTCTTCCTGGTGGGAAATGAGAGTTCAATTTGCCCGTCCAGACACCTCCAGCTAGTCTCTCATCGGTTCTCCCTATTCCTGTTCATCTTCCGCAGAAATTGCAAACTGGACCAAACAGGAGGTTAAAGTCACTGACTCTCCAAGTTGGGAGAGTGTTAGTAAAGCGTCTGGAATGTTGCACCCGAGTACCAGGGGAAGAGAACTGAGACATATTGGAACACGTCTCCCGATCACACGGTTGATCATAATCTGGGTTCCACATGCATGATTTAGCTGAAGGAAGAATCCCTTAAACCTGGAGAGTTGAGACCCGTGGAATGGGTACAATGCAATATGACTTCAAAGGGTCTTCATTTGCTCACCGGACCTCTCCAATCCTATCACTGCTGTGTTTATGCCCCTGTACACACGCTTGATTCTCTTTCGGAGACATAGCTATCCATAGGTTTTAAGATACTTACTAGTCAGGTACATTCTTAGGAGTTTAGTATAGGGTGTTTTGTCCATTTCGTTGAGCAAGGTGTAGCTCTTGTCTATTACATATTTGGCTTCAGGAACTTTATCTGTGCTCATTTCAATCTCTGGTTTTATGCAGCACCCCAACTCACCTTTCCCCTTAAGCAAGCATAAGTTGGTTTTCTAAATTTGAGAACCTGTTCTGTTTTTTAATCCAGTTCCTGTGTAGCCAAGTTTACATTCCGTGTATTAATGATATCTTATGATGTTTCTTTTTCTGGTGACTTATTTCAGTTAGAATCATCATACCTGAATCCACTCATTATGCTGCTACGGGCCTGATGACATAGATTTCATTGCTGAGTGATATTGCATTGTACGTAAGTACCAAAACTTCTTTATCCATTTTTCACTTTCTGCGATATTGAACTTGTCCCGTAAACGAGGTTCTTGTAAGCAGAGCCGTCCCAAACTTTGGGGTGGCTGTGTCTTTTTGATTTTAATTTCCCTAATATATAGGACCATAAGTGGAAGTGCCCTAGGCTCTGTTGCTTGTTTCTTAGATGTTTCAGGAAACACCATACACTTCTCCCAAGTGGCTGTTGGCAATTTACATCCAGCCCATCAGCGTAACAAGGCTCCCAGTTCTACATGGCCTGTCCTGCCTTTCTGGATTTTACACTTTTTTCAAATGGCCCTTTGACCCGGGGGGAAGTGAGACTTCATTGTAGTGCAGATTTCCTTTGCAAGCTTGCTTGGTTGGCCAAAAAGTGCGTATGCGTTTTTTCCTGAATATATTCAGGAAAAAACGCATATGCCCTTTTGGCCAAGTGCATCATTGTCGACGTTCTGCCTCTTTTCCTATGCTTTAAATGCAATTCCAGTCTACCTCCTGAAATCGGTTTCCTGCAGTTCTGCCCCGCTTTCAAGTCCTCTTGGCAGCCTTACTTCAGTATATTTTTGGACGATAGCTGTCATTTATAACTCTGCAGGTTTGTGAATTACAGTGCCCCTGAGTTCCTTTCTTCAACTCGCTTTCTTGTGAGCTGGCCGCAACACCGCAGGATTGCTTCAGGCCCTAATCTGGTTCCGGCACGGCACAGTGAGCCTTTGGTTAATTCCTCTTCCTGGTGGGAAATGAGAGTTAAATTTGCCCGTCCCGACACCTCCAGCTAGTCTTTCATTGGTTCTCCCTATTCCTGTTCATCTTCCGCAGAAATTGCAAACTGGGCCAAACAGGAGGTTAAAGGCACTGATTCTCCAAGTCGGGAGAGTGTTAGTAAAGCGTCTGGAATATTGCACCCGAGTACCAGGGGACGAGAACTGAGACATATTGGAACACGTCTCCCGATCACACGGTTGATCATACTCTGGGTTCCACATGCATGTTTTAGCTGAAGGAAGAATCCCTTAAACCTGGAGAGTTGAGACCCGTGGAATGGGTACCATGCAATATGACTTCATAGGGTCTTCATTTGCTCACCGAACCTCTCCAATCCTATCACTGCTGCGTTTATGCCCCTGTACACACGTTTGATTCTCTTTTGGAGACATAGCAATCCATAGGTTTTAAGATACTTACTAGTCAGCTACATTCTTAGGCGTTTAATATGGGGTGTTGAGTCCATTTCGTTGAGCAAGGAGTAGCTCTTGTCTATTCCATATTTGGCTTAAGGAACTTTATCTGTGCTCATTTCAATCTCTGGTTTTATGCAGCACCCCAACTCACCTTTCCCCTTAAGCAAGCATAAGTTGGTTTTCTAAATTTGAGACACTGTTCTGTTTTGTAATCCAGTTCCTGTGTAGCCAAGTTTACATTCCGTGTATTAATGATATCTTATGATGTTTCTTTTTCTTGTGACTTATTTCAGTTAGAATCATCATACCTGAATCCACTCATTATGCTGCTACGGGCCTCATGACATAGATTTCATTGCTGAGTGATATTGCATTGTACGTAAGTACCAAAACTTCTTTATCCATTTTTCACTTTCTGCGATATTGAACTTGTCCCATAAACGAGGTTCTTGTAAGCAGAGCCGTCCCAAACTTTGGGGTGGCTGTGTCTTTTTGATTTTAATTTCCCTAATATATAGGACCATAAGTGGAAGTGCCCTAGGCTCAGTTGCTTTGTTTCTTAGATGTTTCAGGAAACACCATACACTTCTCCCAAGTGGCTGTTGGCAATTTACATCCCGCCCATCAGCATAACAAGGCTCCCAGTTCTCCATGGCCTGTCCTGCCTTTCTGGATTTTACACTTTTTTCAGATGGCCCTTTTGACCGGGGGGAAGTGAGACTTCATTGTAGTGCAGATTTCCTTTGCAAGCTTGCTTGGTTGGCCAAAAAGGGCGTATGCGTTTTTTCCTGAATATATTCAGGAAAAAACGCATACGCCCTTTTTGGCCAAGTGCATCATTGTCGACGTTCTGCCTCTTTTCCTATGCTTTAAATGCAATTCCAGTCTACCTCCTGAAATTGGTTTCCTGCAATTCTGCCCCTCTTTCAATTCCTCTTGGCAGCCTTACTTCAGTATATTTTTGGACGATAGCTGTCATTTATAACTCTGCAGGTTTGTGAATTACAGTGCCCCTGAGCTCCTTTCTTCACCTCGCTTTCTTGTGAGCTGGCCGCAACACCGCAAGATTGCTTCAGGCCCTAATCTGGTTCCGGCACGGCATGCTGAGCCTTTGGTTAATTCCTCTTTCTGGTGGGAAATGAGAGTTCAATTTGCCCGTCCAGACACCTCCAGCTAGTCTCTCATTGTTTCTCGCTATTCCTGTTCATCTTCCGCAGAAATTGCAAACTGGGCCAAACGGGAGGTTAAAGGCACTGACTCTCCAAGTCGGGAGAGTGTTAGTAAAGCGTCTGGAATGTTGCACCCGAGTACCAGGGGAGGAGAACTGAGACATATGGGAACACGTCTCCCGATCACACGGTTGATCATACTCTGTGTTCCACATGAATGCTTTAGCTGAAGGAAGAATCCCTTAAACCTGGAGAGTTGAAACCCGTGGAATGGGTACCATGCAATATGATTTCAAATGGTCTTCATTTGCTCACCAAACCTCTCCAATCCTATCACTGCTGCGTTTATGCCCCTGTACACACGCTTGATTCTCTTTTGGAGACATAGCAATCCATAGGTTTTAAGATACTTACTAGTCAGCTACATTCTTAGGCGTTTAATATGGGGTGTTGAGTCCATTTCGTTGAGCAAGGAGTAGCTCTTGTCTATTACATATTTGGCTTCAGGAACTTTATCTGTGCTCATTTCAATCTCTGGTTTTATGCAGCACCCCAACTCACCTTTCCCCTTAAGCAAGCATAAGTTGGTTTTCTAAATTTGAGATCCTGTTCTGTTTTGTAATCCAGTTCCTGTGTAGCCAAGTTTACATTCCGTGTATTAGTGATATCTTATGATGTTTCTTTTTCTGTGTGACTTATTTCAGATAGAATCATCATACCGGTATCCACTTTATGCTGCTACGGGCCTGATGACATAGATTTCATTGCTGAGTGATATTGCATTGTACGTAAGTACCACAACTTCTTTATCCATTTTTCACTTTCTGCGATATTGAACTTGTCCCGTAAACGAGGTTCTTGTAAACAGAGCCGTCCCAAACTTTGCGGTGGCTGTGTATTTTTGATTTTAATTTCCCTAAGCTATAGGACCATAAGTGGAAGTGCCCTAGGCTCTGTTGCTTTGTTTCTCAGATGTTTCAGGAAACACCATACACTTCTCCCAATTGGCTGTTGGCAATTTACATCCCGCCCATCAGCATAACAAGGCTCCCAGTTCTCCATGGCCTGTCATGCTTTTCTGGATTTTACACTTTTTTCAGATGGCCCTTTTGACCGGGGGGAAGTGAGACTTCATTGTAGTGCAGATTTCCTTTGCAAGCTTGCTTGGTTGGCCAAAAAGGGCGTATGCGTTTTTTCCTGAATATATTCAGGAAAAAACGCATACGCCCTTTTTGGCCAAGTGCTTTATTGTCGACGTTCTGCCTCTTTTCCTATGCTTTAAATGCAATTCCAGTCTACCTCCTGAAATCGGTTTCCTGCAATTCTGCCCCGCTTTCAAGTTCTCTTGGCAGCCTTACTTCAGTATATTTTTGGACGATAGCTGTCATTTATAACTCTGCAGGTTTGTGAATTACAATGCCCCTGAGCTCCTTTCTTCAACTCGCTTTCTTGTTAGCTGGCCGCAACACCACAGGATTGCTTCAGGCCCTAATCTTGTTCTGGCACGGCCCGCTGAGCCTTTGGTTAATTCCTCTTCCTGGTGGGAAATGAGAGTTCAATTTGCCCGTCCAGACACCTCCAGCTAGTCTCTCATCGGTTCTCCCTATTCCTGTTCATCTTCCGCAGAAATTGCAAACTGGACCAAACAGGAGGTTAAAGGCACTGACTCTCCAAGTTGGGAGAGTGTTAGTAAAGCGTCTGGAATGTTGCACCCGAGTACCAGGGGACGAGAACTGAGACATATTGGAACACGTCTCCCGATCACACGGTTGATCATACTCTGGGTTCCACATGAATGCTTTAGCTGAAGGAAGAATCCCTTAAACCTGGAGAGTTGAGACCTGTGGAATGGGTACCATGCAATATGATTTCAAATGGTCTTCATTTGCTCACCAAACCTCTCCAATCCTATCACTGCTGCGTTTAAGTCCCTGTACACACGCTTGATTCTCTTTTGGAGACATAGCGATCCATAGGTTTTAAGATACTTACTAGTCAGCTACATTCTTAGGCGTTTAATATGGGGTGTTGAGTCCATTTCGTTGAGCAAGGAGTATCTCTTGTCTATTACATATTTGGCTTCAGGAACTTTATCTGTGCTCATTTCAATCTCTGGTTTTATGCAGCACCCCAACTCACCTTTCCCCTTAAGCAAGAATAAGTTGGTTTTCTAAATTTAAGACCATGTTCTGTTTTGTAATCCAGTTCCTTTGTAGCCAAGTTTACATTCCGTGTATTAGGGATATCTTATGATGTTTCTTTTTCTGTGTGACTTATTTCAGTTAGAATCATCATACCTGAATCCACTCATTATGCTGCTACGGGCCTGATGACATAGATTTCATTGTTGAGTGATATTGCATTGTACGTAAGTACCACAACTTCTTTATCCATTTTTCACTTTCTGCGATATTGAACTAGTCCCGTAAACGAGTTTCTTCTAAACAGAGCTGTCCCAAACTTAGGGGTGGCTGTGTCTTTTTGACTTTAATTTCCCTAAGCTATAGGGCCATAAGTGGAAGTGCCCTAGGCTCTGTTGCTTTGTTTTTTAGATGTTTCAGGAAACACCATACACTTCTCCCGAGTGGCTGTTGGCAATATACATCCCGCCCATCAGCTAAACAAGGCTCCAAGTTCTCCATGGCCTGTCCTGCCTTTCTGGATTTTACACTTTTTTCAGATGGCCCTTTTGACCGGGGGGAAGTGAGACTTCATTGTAGTGCAGATTTCCTTTGCAAGCTTGCTTGGTTGGCCAAAAAGTGCGTATGCGTTTTTTCCTGAATATATTCAGGAAAAAACGCATATGCCCTTTTGGCCAAGTGCATCATTGTCGACGTTCTGCCTCTTTTCCTATGCTTTAAATGCAATTCCAGTCTACCTCCTGAAATCGGTTTCCTGCAGTTCTGCCCCGCTTTCAAGTCCTCTTGGCAGCCTTACTTCAGTATATTTTTGGACGATAGCTGTCATTTATAACTCTGCAGGTTTGTGAATTACAGTGCCCCTGAGCTCCTTTCTTCACCTCGCTTTCTTGTGAGCTGGCCGCAACACCGCAAGATTGCTTCAGGCCCTAATCTGGTTCCGGCACGGCATGCTGAGCCTTTGGTTAATTCCTCTTTCTGGTGGGAAATGAGAGTTCAATTTGCCCGTCCAGACACCTCCAGCTAGTCTCTCATTGTTTCTCGCTATTCCTGTTCATCTTCCGCAGAAATTGCAAACTGGGCCAAACGGGAGGTTAAAGGCACTGACTCTCCACGTCGGGAGAGTGTTAGTAAAGCGTCTGGAATGTTGCACCCGAGTACCAGGGGAGGAGAACTGAGACATATTGGAACACGTCTCCCGATCACACGGTTGATCATACTCTGGGTTCCACATGAATGCTTTAGCTGAAGGAAGAATCCCTTAAACCTGGAGAGTTGAGACCTGTGGAATGGGTACCATGCAATATGATTTCAAATGGTCTTCATTTGCTCACCAAACCTCTCCAATCCTATCACTGCTGCGTTTAAGTCCCTGTACACACGCTTGATTCTCTTTTGGAGACATAGCGATCCATAGGTTTTAAGATACTTACTAGTCAGCTACATTCTTAGGCGTTTAATATGGGGTGTTGAGTCCATTTCGTTGAGCAAGGAGTAGCTCTTGTCTATTACATATTTGGCTTCAGGAACTTTATCTGTGCTCATTTCAATCTCTGGTTTTATGCAGCACCCCAACTCACCTTTCCCCTTAAGCAAGAATAAGTTGGTTTTCTAAATTTAAGACCATGTTCTGTTTTGTAATCCAGTTCCTTTGTAGCCAAGTTTACATTCCGTGTATTAGGGATATCTTATGATGTTTCTTTTTCTGTGTGACTTATTTCAGTTAGAATCATCATACCTGAATCCACTCATTATGCTGCTACGGGCCTGATGACATAGATTTCATTGTTGAGTGATATTGCATTGTACGTAAGTACCACAACTTCTTTATCCATTTTTCACTTTCTGCGATATTGAACTAGTCCCGTAAACGAGTTTCTTCTAAACAGAGCTGTCCCAAACTTAGGGGTGGCTGTGTCTTTTTGACTTTAATTTCCCTAAGCTATAGGGCCATAAGTGGAAGTGCCCTAGGCTCTGTTGCTTTGTTTTTTAGATGTTTCAGGAAACACCATACACTTCTCCCGAGTGGCTGTTGGCAATATACATCCCGCCCATCAGCAAAACAAGGCTCCAAGTTCTCCATGGCCTGTCCTGCCTTTCTGGATTTTACACTTTTTTCAGATGGCCCTTTTGACCGGGGGGAAGTGAGACTTCATTGTAGTGCAGATTTCCTTTGCAAGCTTGCTTGGTTGGCCAAAAAGGGCGTATGCGTTTTCTCCTGAATATATTCAGGAAAAAACGCATACGCACATTTTGGCCAAGTGCATCATTGTCGACGTTCTGCCTCTTTTCCTATGCTTTAAATGCAATTCCAGTCTACCTCCTGAAATCGGTTTCCTGCAATTCTGCCCCGCTTTGAAGTCGTCTTGGCAGCCTTACTTCAGTATATTTTTGGACGATAGCTGTCATTTATAACTCTGTAGGTTTGTGAATTACAGTGCCCCTGAGCTCCTTTCTTCAACTCGCTTTCTTGTGAGCTGGCCGCAACACTGCAGGATTGCTTCAGGCCCTAATCTGGTTCCGAAACGGCACGCTGAGCCTTTGGTTAATTCCTCTTCCTGGTGGAAAATGAGAGTTAAATTTGCCCGTCCAGACACCTCCAGCTAGTCTCTCATCGGTTCTCCCTATTCCTGTTCATCTTCCGCAGAAATTGCAAACTGGACCAAACAGGAGGTTAAAGGCACTGACTCTCCAAGTTGGGAGAGTGTTAGTAAAGCGTCTGGAATGTTGCACCCGAGTACCAGGGGACGAGAACTGAGACATATTGGAACACGTCTCCCGATCACACGGTTGATCATACTCTGGGTTCCACATGAATGCTTTAGCTGAAGGAAGAATCCCTTAAACCTGGAGAGTTGAGACCTGTGGAATGGGTACCATGCAATATGATTTCAAATGGTCTTCATTTGCTCACCAAACCTCTCCAATCCTATCACTGCTGCGTTTAAGTCCCTGTACACACGCTTGATTCTCTTTTGGAGACATAGCGATCCATAGGTTTTAAGATACTTACTAGTCAGCTACATTCTTAGGCGTTTAATATGGGGTGTTGAGTCCATTTCGTTGAGCAAGGAGTAGCTCTTGTCTATTACATATTTGGCTTCAGGAACTTTATCTGTGCTCATTTCAATCTCTGGTTTTATGCAGCACCCCAACTCACCTTTCCCCTTAAGCAAGAATAAGTTGGTTTTCTAAATTTAAGACCATGTTCTGTTTTGTAATCCAGTTCCTTTGTAGCCAAGTTTACATTCCGTGTATTAGGGATATCTTATGATGTTTCTTTTTCTGTGTGACTTATTTCAGTTAGAATCATCATACCTGAATCCACTCATTATGCTGCTACGGGCCTGATGACATAGATTTCATTGTTGAGTGATATTGCATTGTACGTAAGTACCACAACTTCTTTATCCATTTTTCACTTTCTGCGATATTGAACTAGTCCCGTAAACGAGTTTCTTCTAAACAGAGCTGTCCCAAACTTAGGGGTGGCTGTGTCTTTTTGACTTTAATTTCCCTAAGCTATAGGGCCATAAGTGGAAGTGCCCTAGGCTCTGTTGCTTTGTTTTTTAGATGTTTCAGGAAACACCATACACTTCTCCCGAGTGGCTGTTGGCAATATACATCCCGCCCATCAGCTAAACAAGGCTCCAAGTTCTCCATGGCCTGTCCTGCCTTTCTGGATTTTACACTTTTTTCAGATGGCCCTTTTGACCGGGGGGAAGTGAGACTTCATTGTAGTGCAGATTTCCTTTGCAAGCTTGCTTGGTTGGCCAAAAAGTGCGTATGCGTTTTTTCCTGAATATATTCAGGAAAAAACGCATATGCCCTTTTGGCCAAGTGCATCATTGTCGACGTTCTGCCTCTTTTCCTATGCTTTAAATGCAATTCCAGTCTACCTCCTGAAATCGGTTTCCTGCAGTTCTGCCCCGCTTTCAAGTCCTCTTGGCAGCCTTACTTCAGTATATTTTTGGACGATAGCTGTCATTTATAACTCTGCAGGTTTGTGAATTACAGTGCCCCTGAGCTCCTTTCTTCACCTCGCTTTCTTGTGAGCTGGCCGCAACACCGCAAGATTGCTTCAGGCCCTAATCTGGTTCCGGCACGGCATGCTGAGCCTTTGGTTAATTCCTCTTTCTGGTGGGAAATGAGAGTTCAATTTGCCCGTCCAGACACCTCCAGCTAGTCTCTCATTGTTTCTCGCTATTCCTGTTCATCTTCCGCAGAAATTGCAAACTGGGCCAAACGGGAGGTTAAAGGCACTGACTCTCCACGTCGGGAGAGTGTTAGTAAAGCGTCTGGAATGTTGCACCCGAGTACCAGGGGAGGAGAACTGAGACATATTGGAACACGTCTCCCGATCACACGGTTGATCATACTCTGGGTTCCACATGAATGCTTTAGCTGAAGGAAGAATCCCTTAAACCTGGAGAGTTGAGACCTGTGGAATGGGTACCATGCAATATGATTTCAAATGGTCTTCATTTGCTCACCAAACCTCTCCAATCCTATCACTGCTGCGTTTAAGTCCCTGTACACACGCTTGATTCTCTTTTGGAGACATAGCGATCCATAGGTTTTAAGATACTTACTAGTCAGCTACATTCTTAGGCGTTTAATATGGGGTGTTGAGTCCATTTCGTTGAGCAAGGAGTAGCTCTTGTCTATTACATATTTGGCTTCAGGAACTTTATCTGTGCTCATTTCAATCTCTGGTTTTATGCAGCACCCCAACTCACCTTTCCCCTTAAGCAAGAATAAGTTGGTTTTCTAAATTTAAGACCATGTTCTGTTTTGTAATCCAGTTCCTTTGTAGCCAAGTTTACATTCCGTGTATTAGGGATATCTTATGATGTTTCTTTTTCTGTGTGACTTATTTCAGTTAGAATCATCATACCTGAATCCACTCATTATGCTGCTACGGGCCTGATGACATAGATTTCATTGTTGAGTGATATTGCATTGTACGTAAGTACCACAACTTCTTTATCCATTTTTCACTTTCTGCGATATTGAACTAGTCCCGTAAACGAGTTTCTTCTAAACAGAGCTGTCCCAAACTTAGGGGTGGCTGTGTCTTTTTGACTTTAATTTCCCTAAGCTATAGGGCCATAAGTGGAAGTGCCCTAGGCTCTGTTGCTTTGTTTTTTAGATGTTTCAGGAAACACCATACACTTCTCCCGAGTGGCTGTTGGCAATATACATCCCGCCCATCAGCAAAACAAGGCTCCAAGTTCTCCATGGCCTGTCCTGCCTTTCTGGATTTTACACTTTTTTCAGATGGCCCTTTTGACCGGGGGGAAGTGAGACTTCATTGTAGTGCAGATTTCCTTTGCAAGCTTGCTTGGTTGGCCAAAAAGGGCGTATGCGTTTTCTCCTGAATATATTCAGGAAAAAACGCATACGCACATTTTGGCCAAGTGCATCATTGTCGACGTTCTGCCTCTTTTCCTATGCTTTAAATGCAATTCCAGTCTACCTCCTGAAATCGGTTTCCTGCAATTCTGCCCCGCTTTGAAGTCGTCTTGGCAGCCTTACTTCAGTATATTTTTGGACGATAGCTGTCATTTATAACTCTGTAGGTTTGTGAATTACAGTGCCCCTGAGCTCCTTTCTTCAACTCGCTTTCTTGTGAGCTGGCCGCAACACTGCAGGATTGCTTCAGGCCCTAATCTGGTTCCGAAACGGCACGCTGAGCCTTTGGTTAATTCCTCTTCCTGGTGGAAAATGAGAGTTAAATTTGCCCGTCCAGACACCTCCAGCTAGTCTCTCATTGTTTTTCGCTATTCCTGTACATCTTCCACAGAAATTGCAAACTGGGCCAAACAGGGGGTTAAAGGTACTGACTCTCCAAGTCGGGAGAGTGTTAGTAAAGCGTCTGGAATGTTGCACCCGAGTACCAGGGGACGAGAACTGAGACATATTGGAACACGTCTCCCGATCACACGGTTGATCATACTCTGGGTGCCACATGCATGTTTTAGCTGAAGGAAGAATCCCTTAAACGTGGAGAGTTGAGACCCGTGGAATGGGTACCATGCAATATGACTTCAAAGGGTCTTCATTTGCTCACCGAACCTCTCTAATCCTATCACTGCTGCGTTTATGCCCCTGTACACACGCTTGATTCTCTTTTGGAGACATAGCAATCCATAGGTTTTAAGATACTTTCTAGTCAGCTACATTCTTAGGCGTTTAATATGGGGTGTTGAGTCCATTTCGTTGAGCAAGGAGTAGCTCTTGTCTATTACATATTTGGCTTAAGGAACTTTCTCTGTGCTCATTTCAATCTCTGGTTTTATGCAGCACCCCAACTCACCTTTCCCCTTAAGCAAGCATAAGTTGGTTTTCTAAATTTGAGACCCTGTTCTGTTTTTTAATCCAGTTCCTGTGTAGCCAAGTTTACATTCCGTGTATTAGTGATATCTTATGATGTTTCTTTTTCTTGTGACTTACTTCAGATAGAATCATCATACCTGAACCCACTCATTATGCTGTTACGGGCCTGATGACATAGATTTCATTGCTGAGTGATATTGCATTGTACGTAAGTACCACAACTGCTTTATCCATTTTTCACTTTCTGCGATATTGAACTTGTCCCGTAAACGAGTTTCTTGTAAACAGAGCCGTCCCAAACTTTGGGGTGGCTGTGTCTTTTTGATTTTAATTTCCCTAAGCTATAGGGCCATAAGTGGAAGTGCCTTAGGCTCTGTTGCTTTGTTTTTTAGATGTTTCAGGAAACACCATACACTTCTCCCGAGTGGCTGTGGCAATTTACATCCCGCCCATCAGCATAACAAGGCTCCCAGTTCTCCATGGCCTGTCCTGCCTTTCTGGATTTTACACTTTTTTCAGATCGCCCTTTTTACCGGGGGGAAGTGAGACTTCATTGTAGTGCAGATTTCCTTCGCAAGCTTCCTTGGTTGGCCAAAAAGTGCGTATGCGTTTTTTCGTGAATATATTCAGGAAAAAACGCATACGCCCTTTTTGGCCAAGTGCATCATTGTGGACGCTCTGCCTATTTTCCTATGCTTTAAATGCAATTCCAGTCTACCTCCTGAAATCGGTTTCCTGCAATTCTGCCCCGCTTTCAAGTCCTCTTGGCAGCCTTTCTTCAGTATATTTTTGGACGATAGCTGTCATTTATAACTATGCAGGTTTGTGAATTACAGTGCCCCTGAGCTCCTTTCTTCAACTCACTTTCTTGTGAGCTGCCCGCAACACTGCAGGATTGCTTCAGGCCCTAATCTGGTTCCGGCACGGCATGCTGAGCCTTTGGTTAATTCCTCTTCCTGGTGGGAAATGAGAGTTAAATTTGCCCGTCCAGACACCTCCAGCTAGTCTCTCATTGTTTCTCGCTATTCCTGTTCATCTTCCGCAGAAATTGCAAACTGGGCCAAACAGGAGGTTAACGGCACTGACTCTCCAAGTCGAGAGAGTGTTAGTAAAGCATCTGGAATGTTGCAAACGAGTGCCAGGGGACGAGAACTGAGACATATTGGAACACGTCTCCCGATCACACGGTTGATCATACTCTGTGTTCAACATGCATGCTTTAGCTGAAGGAAGAATCCCTTAAACCTGGAGAGTTGAAACCCGTGGAATGGGTACCATGCAATATGATTTCAAACGGCCTTCATTTGCTCACCAAACCTCTCCAATCCTATCACTGCTGCATTTATGCCCCTGTACACATGCTTGATTCTCTTTTGGAGACATAGCAATCCATAGATTTTAAGATATTTACTAGTCAGCTACATTCTTAGGCGTTTAATATGGGGTGTTGAGTCTATTTCGCTGAGCAAGGAGTAGCTCTTGTCTATTATATATTTGGCTTAAGGAACTTTATCTGTGCTCATTTCAATCTCTGGTTTTATGCAGCACCCCAACTCACTTTTCCCCTTAAGCAAGCATAAGTTGGTGTTCTAAATTTGAGACCCTGTTCTCTTTTGTAATCCAGTTTCTGTGTAGCCAAGTTTACATTCCGTGTATTAGTGATATCTCATGATGTATCTTTTTCTGTGTGACTTATTTCAGTTAGAATCATCATACCTGAATTCACTCATTATGCTGCTACGGGCCTGATGACATAGATTTCATTGCTGAGTGATATTGCATTGTAGGTAAATACCACAAATTCTTTATCCATTTTTCACTTTCTGTGATATTGAAGTTGTACCCTAAATGAGGTTCTTGTAAACAGAGCCGTCCCAAACTTTGGGGTGGCTGTGTCTTTTTGATTTTAATTTCCCTAAGCTATAGGACCATAAGTGGAAGTGCCCTAGGCTCTGTTGCTTTGTTTTTTAGATGTTTCAGGAAACACCATACACTTCTCCCGAGTGGCTGTTGGCAATTTACATCCCGCCCATCAGCATAACAAGGCTCCCAGTTCTCCATGGCCTGTCCTGCCTTTCTGGATTTTACACTTTTTTCAGATGGCCCTTTTGACTGGGGGGAAGTGAGACTTCATTGTAGTGCAGATTTCCTTTGCAAGCTTGCTTGGTTGGCCAAAAAGTGCGTATGCGTTTTTTCCTGAATATATTCAGGAAAAAACGCATACGCCCTTTTTGGCCAAGTGCATCATTGTCGACGTTCTGCCTCTTTTCCTATGCTTTAAATGCAATTCCAGTCTACCTCCTGAAATCGGTTTCCTGCAATTCTGCCCCGCTTTCAAGTCCTCTTGGCAGCCTTACTTCAGTATATTTTTGGATGATAGCTGTCATTTATAACTCTGCAGGTTTGTGAATTACAGTGCCCCTGAGCTCCTTTCTTCAACTCGCTTTCTTGTGAGCTGGCCGCAACACCGCAGGATTGCTTCAGGCCCTAATCTGGTTCCGGCACGGCACGCTGAGCCTTTGGTTAATTCCTCTTCCTGGTGGGAAATGAGAGTTAAATTTGCCCGTCCAGACACCTCCAGCTAGTCTCTCATTGGTTCTCCCTATTCGTGTTTATCTTCCGCAGAAATTGCCAACTGGGCCAAACAGGAGGTTAAAGGCACTGACTCTCCAAGTCGGGAGAGTGTTAGTAAAGCGTCTGGAATGTTGCACCCGAGTACCAGGGGACGAGAACTGAGACATATTGGAACACGTCTCCGAATCACACGGTTGATCATATTCTGGTTTCCACATGCATGATTTAGCTGAAGGAAGAATCCCTTAAACCTGGAGAGTTGAGACCCGTGGAATGCGTACCATGCAGTATGTCTTGAAAGGGTCTTCATTAGCTCACCAAACCTGTCCAATCCTATCACTGCTGCGTTTATGGCCCTGTACACACGCTTGATTCTCTTTCGGAGACATAGCGATCCATAGGTTTTAAGATACTTACTAGTCAGGGACATTCTTAGGCGTTTAATATGGGGTGTTGAGTCCATTTCGTTGAGGAAGGAGTAGCTCTTGTCTATTACATATTTGGCTTAAGGAACTTTATGTGTGCTGATTTCAATCTCTGGTTTTATGCAGCACCCCAACTCACCTTTCCCCTTAAGCAAGCATATGTTGGTTTTCTAAGTTTGAGACCCTGTTCTGTTTTGTAATCCAGTTCCTGTGTAGCCAAGTTTACATTCCGTGTATTAGTGATATCTTATGATGTTTCTTTTTCTGTGTGACTTATTTCAGTTAGAATCATCATACCTGAATCCACTCATTATGCTGCTACGGGCCTGATGACATAGATTTCATTGCTGAGTGATGTTACATTGTACGTAAGTACCACAACTTCTTTATCCATTTTTCACTTTCTGCGATATTGTACTTGTACCATAAACAAGGTTCTTGTAAACAGAGCCGTCCCAAACTTTGGGGTGGCTGTGTCTTTTTGATTTTAATTTCCCTAAGCTATAGGGCCATAAGTAGAAGTGCCCTAGGCTCTGTTGCTTTGTTTTTCAGATGTTTCAGGAAACACCATACACTTCTCCCGAGTGGCTGTTGGCAATTTTTATCCCGCCCATCAGCATAACAAAGCTCCCAGTTCTCCATGGCCTGTCCTGCCTTTCTGGATATTACACTTTTTTCAGATGGCCCTTTTGACCGGGGGGAAGTGAGACTTCATTGTAGTGCAGATTTCCTTTGCAAGCTTGCTTTGTTGGCCAAAAAGTGCGTATGCGTTTTTTTCTGAATATATTCAGGAAAAAACTCATACGCCCTTTTTGGCCAAGTGCATCATTGTCTACGTTCTGCCTCTTTTCCTATGCTTTAAATGCAATTCCACTCTACCTTCTGAAATCGGTTTCCTGCAATTCTGCCCCACTTTCAAGTCCTCTTGGCATCCTTATTTCAGTATATTTTTGGACGATAGCTGTTATTTATAACTCTGCAGGATTGTGAATTACAGTGCCCCTGAGCTCCTTTCTTCAACTCGCTTTCTTGTGAGCTGGCCGCAACACCGCAATATTGCTTCAGGCCCTAATGTGGTTCCAGCACGGCACGCTGAGCCTTTGGTTAATTCCTCTTCCTGGTGGGAAATGAGAGTTAAATTTGCCCGTCCAGACACCTCCAGCTAGTCTCTCATTGGTCCTCCCTATTCCTGTTCATCTTCCGCAGAAATTGCAAACTGGGCCAAATAGGAGGTTAAAGGCACTGACTCTCCAAGTTGGGAGAGAGTTAGTAAAGCGTCTGGAATGTTGCACCCGAGTACCAGGGGACGATAACTGAGCCATATTGGAAAATGTCTCCTGATCACACGGTTGATCATACTCTGGGTTCCACATGCATGTTTTAGCTGAAGGAAGAATCCCTTAAACCTGGAGAGTTGAGACCCGTGGAATGGGTACCATGCAATATGACTTCAAAGGGTCTTCATTTGCTCACTGAACCTCTCCAATCCTATCACTGCTGCGTTTATGCCCCTGTACACACGCTTGATTCTCTTTCGGAGACATAGCAATCCATATCTTTTAAGATACTTTCTAGTCAGCTACATTCTTAGGCGTTTAATATGGGGTGTTGAGTCCATTTCGTTGAGCAAGGAGTAGCTCTTGTGTATTACATATTTGGCTTAAGGAACTTTATCTGTGCTCATTTCAATCTCTGGTTTTATGCAGCACCCCAACTCACCTTTCCCCTTAAGCAAGCATAAGTTGGTTTTCTAAATTTGAGACCCTGTTGTGTTTTGTAATCCAGTTCCTGTGTAGCCAAGTTTACATTCTGTGTATTAGTGATATCTTAGGATGTTTCTTTTTCTTGTGACTTATTTCAGTTAGAATCATCATACCTGAATCCACTCATTATGCTGCTACGGGCCTGATGACATAGATTTCATTGCTGAGTGATATTGCATTGTACGTAAGTACCACAACTGCTTTATCCATTTTTCACTTTCTGCGATATTTAACTTGTCCCGTAAACGAGTTTCTTGTAAACAGAGCCGTCCCAAACTTTGGGGTGGCTGTGTCTTTTTGATTTTAATTTCCCTAAGCTATAGGGCCATAAGTGGAAGTGCCTTAGGCTCTGTTGCTTTGTTTTTTAGATGTTTCAGGAAACACCATACACTTCTCCCGAGTGGCTGTGGCAATTTACATCCCGCCCATCAGCATAACAAGGCTCCCAGTTCTCCATGGCCTGTCCTGCCTTTCTGGATTTTACACTTTTTTCAGATCGCCCTTTTTACCGGGGGGAAGTGAGACTTCATTGTAGTGCAGATTTCCTTCGCAAGCTTCCTTGGTTGGCCAAAAAGTGCGTATGCGTTTTTTCGTGAATATATTCAGGAAAAAACGCATACGCCCTTTTTGGCCAAGTGCATCATTGTGGACGCTCTGCCTATTTTCCTATGCTTTAAATGCAATTCCAGTCTACCTCCTGAAATCGGTTTCCTGCAATTCTGCCCCGCTTTCAAGTCCTCTTGGCAGCCTTTCTTCAGTATATTTTTGGACGATAGCTGTCATTTATAACTATGCAGGTTTGTGAATTACAGTGCCCCTGAGCTCCTTTCTTCAACTCACTTTCTTGTGAGCTGCCCGCAACACTGCAGGATTGCTTCAGGCCCTAATCTGGTTCCGGCACGGCATGCTGATCCTTTGGTTAATTCCTCTTCCTGGTGGGAAATGAGAGTTAAATTTGCCCGTCCAGACACCTCCAGCTAGTCTCTCATTGTTTCTCGCTATTCCTGTTCATCTTCCGCAGAAATTGCAAACTGGGCCAAACAGGAGGTTAACGGCACTGACTCTCCAAGTCGAGAGAGTGTTAGTAAAGCATCTGGAATGTTGCAAACGAGTGCCAGGGGACGAGAACTGAGACATATTGGAACACGTCTCCCGATCACACGGTTGATCATACTCTGTGTTCAACATGCATGCTTTAGCTGAAGGAAGAATCCCTTAAACCTGGAGAGTTGAAACCCGTGGAATGGGTACCATGCAATATGATTTCAAACGGCCTTCATTTGCTCACCAAACCTCTCCAATCCTATCACTGCTGCATTTATGCCCCTGTACACATGCTTGATTCTCTTTTGGAGACATAGCAATCCATAGATTTTAAGATATTTACTAGTCAGCTACATTCTTAGGCGTTTAATATGGGGTGTTGAGTCTATTTCGCTGAGCAAGGAGTAGCTCTTGTCTATTATATATTTGGCTTAAGGAACTTTATCTGTGCTCATTTCAATCTCTGGTTTTATGCAGCACCCCAACTCACTTTTCCCCTTAAGCAAGCATAAGTTGGTGTTCTAAATTTGAGACCCTGTTCTCTTTTGTAATCCAGTTTCTGTGTAGCCAAGTTTACATTCCGTGTATTAGTGATATCTCATGATGTATCTTTTTCTGTGTGACTTATTTCAGTTAGAATCATCATACCTGAATTCACTCATTATGCTGCTACGGGCCTGATGACATAGATTTCATTGCTGAGTGATATTGCATTGTAGGTAAATACCACAAATTCTTTATCCATTTTTCACTTTCTGTGATATTGAAGTTGTACCCTAAATGAGGTTCTTGTAAACAGAGCCGTCCCAAACTTTGGGGTGGCTGTGTCTTTTTGATTTTAATTTCCCTAAGCTATAGGACCATAAGTGGAAGTGCCCTAGGCTCTGTTGCTTTGTTTTTTAGATGTTTCAGGAAACACCATACACTTCTCCCGAGTGGCTGTTGGCAATTTACATCCCGCCCATCAGCATAACAAGGCTCCCAGTTCTCCATGGCCTGTCCTGCCTTTCTGGATTTTACACTTTTTTCAGATGGCCCTTTTGACTGGGGGGAAGTGAGACTTCATTGTAGTGCAGATTTCCTTTGCAAGCTTGCTTGGTTGGCCAAAAAGTGCGTATGCGTTTTTTCCTGAATATATTCAGGAAAAAACGCATACGCCCTTTTTGGCCAAGTGCATCATTGTCGACGTTCTGCCTCTTTTCCTATGCTTTAAATGCAATTCCAGTCTACCTCCTGAAATCGGTTTCCTGCAATTCTGCCCCGCTTTCAAGTCCTCTTGGCAGCCTTACTTCAGTATATTTTTGGATGATAGCTGTCATTTATAACTCTGCAGGTTTGTGAATTACAGTGCCCCTGAGCTCCTTTCTTCAACTCGCTTTCTTGTGAGCTGGCCGCAACACCGCAGGATTGCTTCAGGCCCTAATCTGGTTCCGGCACGGCACGCTGAGCCTTTGGTTAATTCCTCTTCCTGGTGGGAAATGAGAGTTAAATTTGCCCGTCCAGACACCTCCAGCTAGTCTCTCATTGGTTCTCCCTATTCGTGTTTATCTTCCGCAGAAATTGCCAACTGGGCCAAACAGGAGGTTAAAGGCACTGACTCTCCAAGTCGGGAGAGTGTTAGTAAAGCGTCTGGAATGTTGCACCCGAGTACCAGGGGACGAGAACTGAGACATATTGGAACACGTCTCCGAATCACACGGTTGATCATATTCTGGTTTCCACATGCATGATTTAGCTGAAGGAAGAATCCCTTAAACCTGGAGAGTTGAGACCCGTGGAATGCGTACCATGCAGTATGTCTTGAAAGGGTCTTCATTAGCTCACCAAACCTGTCCAATCCTATCACTGCTGCGTTTATGGCCCTGTACACACGCTTGATTCTCTTTCGGAGACATAGCGATCCATAGGTTTTAAGATACTTACTAGTCAGGGACATTCTTAGGCGTTTAATATGGGGTGTTGAGTCCATTTCGTTGAGGAAGGAGTAGCTCTTGTCTATTACATATTTGGCTTAAGGAACTTTATGTGTGCTGATTTCAATCTCTGGTTTTATGCAGCACCCCAACTCACCTTTCCCCTTAAGCAAGCATATGTTGGTTTTCTAAGTTTGAGACCCTGTTCTGTTTTGTAATCCAGTTCCTGTGTAGCCAAGTTTACATTCCGTGTATTAGTGATATCTTATGATGTTTCTTTTTCTGTGTGACTTATTTCAGTTAGAATCATCATACCTGAATCCACTCATTATGCTGCTACGGGCCTGATGACATAGATTTCATTGCTGAGTGATGTTACATTGTACGTAAGTACCACAACTTCTTTATCCATTTTTCACTTTCTGCGATATTGTACTTGTACCATAAACAAGGTTCTTGTAAACAGAGCCGTCCCAAACTTTGGGGTGGCTGTGTCTTTTTGATTTTAATTTCCCTAAGCTATAGGGCCATAAGTAGAAGTGCCCTAGGCTCTGTTGCTTTGTTTTTCAGATGTTTCAGGAAACACCATACACTTCTCCCGAGTGGCTGTTGGCAATTTTTATCCCGCCCATCAGCATAACAAAGCTCCCAGTTCTCCATGGCCTGTCCTGCCTTTCTGGATATTACACTTTTTTCAGATGGCCCTTTTGACCGGGGGGAAGTGAGACTTCATTGTAGTGCAGATTTCCTTTGCAAGCTTGCTTTGTTGGCCAAAAAGTGCGTATGCGTTTTTTTCTGAATATATTCAGGAAAAAACTCATACGCCCTTTTTGGCCAAGTGCATCATTGTCTACGTTCTGCCTCTTTTCCTATGCTTTAAATGCAATTCCACTCTACCTTCTGAAATCGGTTTCCTGCAATTCTGCCCCACTTTCAAGTCCTCTTGGCATCCTTATTTCAGTATATTTTTGGACGATAGCTGTTATTTATAACTCTGCAGGATTGTGAATTACAGTGCCCCTGAGCTCCTTTCTTCAACTCGCTTTCTTGTGAGCTGGCCGCAACACCGCAATATTGCTTCAGGCCCTAATGTGGTTCCGGCACGGCACGCTGAGCCTTTGGTTAATTCCTCTTCCTGGTGGGAAATGAGAGTTAAATTTGCCCGTCCAGACACCTCCAGCTAGTCTCTCATTGGTCCTCCCTATTCCTGTTCATCTTCCGCAGAAATTGCAAACTGGGCCAAATAGGAGGTTAAAGGCACTGACTCTCCAAGTTGGGAGAGAGTTAGTAAAGCGTCTGGAATGTTGCACCCGAGTACCAGGGGACGATAACTGAGCCATATTGGAAAATGTCTCCTGATCACACGGTTGATCATACTCTGGGTTCCACATGCATGTTTTAGCTGAAGGAAGAATCCCTTAAACCTGGAGAGTTGAGACCCGTGGAATGGGTACCATGCAATATGACTTCAAAGGGTCTTCATTTGCTCACTGAACCTCTCCAATCCTATCACTGCTGCGTTTATGCCCCTGTACACACGCTTGATTCTCTTTCGGAGACATAGCAATCCATATCTTTTAAGATACTTTCTAGTCAGCTACATTCTTAGGCGTTTAATATGGGGTGTTGAGTCCATTTCGTTGAGCAAGGAGTAGCTCTTGTGTATTACATATTTGGCTTAAGGAACTTTATCTGTGCTCATTTCAATCTCTGGTTTTATGCAGCACCCCAACTCACCTTTCCCCTTAAGCAAGCATAAGTTGGTTTTCTAAATTTGAGACCCTGTTGTGTTTTGTAATCCAGTTCCTGTGTAGCCAAGTTTACATTCTGTGTATTAGTGATATCTTAGGATGTTTCTTTTTCTTGTGACTTATTTCAGTTAGAATCATCATACCTGAATCCACTCATTATGCTGCTACGGGCCTGATGACATAGATTTCATTGCTGAGTGATATTGCATTGTACGTAAGTACCACAACTGCTTTATCCATTTTTCACTTTCTGTGATATTGAACTTGTCCCGTAAACGAGTTTCTTGTAAACAGAGCCGTCCCAAACTTTGGGGTGGCTGTGTCTTTTTGAATTTAATTTCCCTAAGCTATAGTACCATAAGTGGAAGTGCCCTAGGCTCTGTTGCTTTGTTTTTTAGATGTTTCAGGAAACACCATACACTTCTCCCGAGTGGCTGTTGGCAATTTACATCCCGCCCTTCAGCATAACAAGTCTCCCAGTTCTCCATGGCCTGTCCTGCCTTTCTGGATTTTACACTTTTTTCAAATGTTCCTTTTGACCGGGGGAAGTGAGACTTCATTGTAGTGCAGATTTCCTTTGCAAGCTTGCTTGGTTGGCCAAAAAGGGCGTATGCGTTTTTTCCTGAATATATTCAAGAAAAAACGCATACGCACTTTTTGGCCAAGTGCATCATTGTCGACGTTCTGCCTCTTTTCCTATGCTTTAAATGCAATTCCAGTCTACCTCCTGAAATCGGTTTCCTGCAGTTCTGCCCCGCTTTCAAGTCCTCTTGGCAGCCTTACTTCAGTATATTTTTGGACGATAGCTGTCATTTATAAGTCTGCAGGTTTGTGAATTACAGTGCCCCTGAGCTCCTTTCTTCAACTCGCTTTCTTGTGAGCTGGCCGCAACACCGCAGGATTGCTTCAGGCCCTAATCTGGTTCCGGCACGGCACGCTGAGCCTTTGGTTAATTCCTTTCCTGGTGGGAAATGAGAGTTAAATTTGCACGTCCAGACACCTCCAGCTAGTCTCTCATTGGTTCTCCGTATTCCTGTTCATCTTCCGCAGAAATTGCAAACTGGGCCAAATAGGAGGTTAAAGGCACTGACTCTCCAAGTCGGGAGAGTGTTAGTAAAGCGTCTGGAATGTTGCACCCGAGTACCAGGGGACGAGAACTGAGACATATTGGAACACGTCTCCCGATCACACGGTTGATCATACTCTGGGTTCCACATGCCTGATTTAGCTGAAGGAAGAATCCCTTAAACCTGGAGAGTTGAGACCCGTGGAATGGGTACCATGCAATATGACTTCAAAGGGTCTTCATTTGCTCACCGAACCTCTCCAATCCTATCACTGCTGCGTTTATGCCCCTGTACACACGCTTGATTCTCTTTCGGAGACATAGCGATCCATAGGTTTTAAGATACTTACTAGTCAGGTACATTCTTAGGCGTTTAATATGGGGTGTTGAGTCCATTTCGTTGAGCAAGGAGTAGCTCTTGTGTATTATATATTTGGCTTAAGGAACTTTATCTGTGCTCATTTCAATCTCTGGTTTTATGCAGCACCCCAACTCAACTTTCCCCTTAAGCAAGCATAAGTTGGTTTTCTAAATTTGAGACCCTGTTCTCTTTTGTAATCCAGTTCCTGTGTAGCCAAGTTTACATTCCGTGTATTAGTGATATCTTATGAAGTTTCTTTTTCTGTGTGACTTATTTCAGTTAGAATCATCATACCTGAATCCACTCATTATGCTGCTACGGGCCTGATGACATAGATTTCATTGCTGAGTGATATTGCATTGTACGTAAGTACCAAAACTTCTTTATCCATTTTTCACTTTCTGCGATATTGTACTTGTACCGTAAACAAGGTTCTTGTAAACAGAGCCGTCCCAAACTTTGCGGTGGCTGTGTCTTTTTGATTTTAATTTCCCTAAGCTATAGGACCATAAGTGGAAGTGCCCTAGGCTCTGTTGCTTTGTTTTTTAGATGTTTCAGGAAACACCATACACTTCTCCCGAGTGGCTGTTGGCAATTTTCATCCCGCCCATCAGCATAACAAGGCTCCCAGTTCTCCATGGCCTGTCCTGCCTTTCTGGATTTTACACTTTTTTCAGATGGCCCTTTTGACCGGGGGGAAGTGAGACTTCATTGTAGTGCAGATATCCTTTGCAAGCTTGCTTGGTTGGCCAAAAAGGGCGTATGCGTTTTTTCCTGAATATATTCAGGAAGAAACGCATACGCCCTTTTTGGCCAAGTGCATCATTGTGGACGTTCTGCCTCTTTTCCTATGCTTTAAATGCAATTCCAGTCTACCTCCTGAAATCGGTTTCCTGCAATTCTGCCCCGCTTTCAAGTCCTCTTGGCAGCTTTACTTCAGTATATTTTTGGACGATAGCTTTCATTTATAACTCTGCAGGTTTGTGAATTACAGTGCCCCTGAGCTCCTTTCTTCAACTCGCTTTCTTGTGAGCTGGCCGCAACACCGCTGGATTGCTTCAGGCCCTAATCTGGTTCCGGCACGGCACGCTGAGCCTTTGGTTAATTCCTCTTCCTGGTGGGAAATGAGAGTTAAATTTGCACGTCCAGACACCTCCAGCTAGTCTCTCATTGGTTCTCCCTATTCCTGTTCATCTTCCACAGAAATTGCAAACTGGGCAAAACAGGAGGTTAAAGGCACTGACTCTCCAAGTCGGGAGAGTGTTAGTAAAGCGTCTGGAATGTTTTACCCGAGTACCAGGGGACGAGAACTGAGACATATTGGAACACGTCTCCCGATCACACGGTTGATCATACTCTGGGTTCCACATGCATGATTTAGCTGAAGGAAGAATCCCTTAAACCTGGAGAGTTGAGACCCGTGGAATGGGTACCATGCAATATGACTTCAAAGGGTCTTCATTTGCTCACCGAATGTCTCCAATCCTATCATTGCTGCATTTATGCCCCTCTACACATGCTTGATTCTCTTTCGGAGACATAGCAATCCATAGGTTTTAAGATACTTACTAGTCAGGTACATTCTTAGGCGTTTAATATGGGGTGTTGAGTCCATTTCGTTGAGCAAGGAGTAGCTCTTGTGTATTACATATTTGGCTTAAGGAACTTTATCTGTGCTCATTTCAATCTCTGGTTTTATGCAGCACCCCAACTCAACTTTCCCCTTAAGCAAGCATAAGTTGGTTTTCTAAATTTGAGACCCTGTTCTCTTTTGTAATCCAGTTCCTGTGTAACCAAGTTTACATTCCGTGTATTAGTGATATCTTATGAAGTTTCTTTTTCTGTGTGACTTATTTCAGTTAGAATCATCATACCTGAATCCACTCATTATGCTGCTACGGGCCTGATGACATAGATTTCATTGCTGAGTGATATTGCATTGTACGTAAGTACCAAAACTTCTTTATCCATTTTTCACTTTCTGCGATATTGTACTTGTACCGTAAACAAGGTTCTTGTAAACAGAGCTGTCCCAAACTTTGGGGTGGCTGTGTCTTTTTGATTTTAATTTCCCTAAGCTATAGGACCATAAGTGGAAGTGCCCTAGGCTCTGTTGCTTTGTTTTTTAGATGTTTCAGGAAACACCATACACTTCTCCCGAGTGGCTGTTGGCAATTTTCATCCCGCCCTTCAGCATAACAAGGCTCCCAGTTCTCCATGGCCTGTCCTGCCTTTCTGGATTTTACACTTTTTTCAGATGGCCCTTTTGACCGGGGGGAAGTGAGACTTCATTGTAGTGCAGATATCCTTTGCAAGCTTGCTTGGTTGGCCAAAAAGGGCGTATGCGTTTTTTCCTGAATATATTCAGGAAAAAACGCATACGCCCTTTTTGGCCAAGTGCATCATTGTGAACGTTCTGCCTCTTTTCCTATGCTTTAAATGCAATTCCAGTCTACCTCCTGAAATCGGTTTCCTGCAATTCTGCCCCGCTTTCAAGTCCTCTTGGCAGCTTTACTTCAGTATATTTTTGGACGATAGCTTTCATTTATAACTCTGCAGGTTTGTGAATTACAGTGCCCCTGAGCTCCTTTCTTCAACTCGCTTTCTTGTGAGCTGGCCGCAACACCGCAGGATTGCTTCAGGCCCTAATCTGGTTCCGGCATGGCACGCTGAGCCTTTGGTTAATTCCTCTTCCTGGTGGGAAATGAGAGTTAAATTTGCCCGTCCAGACAACTCCAGCTAGTCTCTCATTGATTCTCCCTATTCCTGTTCATCTTCCGCAGAAATTGCAAACTGGGCCAAACAGGAGGTTAAAGGCACTGACTCTCCAAGTCGGGAGAGTGTTACTAAAGCGTCTGGAATGTTGCACCCAAGTACCAGGGGACGAGAACTTAGACATATTAAACACGTCACCCGATCACACGGTTGATCATACTCTGTGTTCCACATGCATGTTTTAGTTGAAGGAAGAATCCCTTAAACCTGGAGAGTTGAGACCCGTGGAATGGGTACCATGCAGTATGACTTCAAAGGGTCTTCATTTGCTCACTGAACCTCTCCAATCCTATCACTGCTGCGTTTATGCCCCTGTACACACGCTTGATTCTCTTTCGGAAACATAGCGATCCATAGGTTTTAAGATACTTACTAGTCAGGTACATTCTTAGGCGTTTAATATGGGGTGTTGAGTCCATTTCGTTGAGCAAGTAGTAGCTCTTGTCTATTCCATATTTGGCTTAAGGAACTTTATCTGTGCTCATTTCAATCTCTGGTTTTATGCAGCACCCCAACTCAACTTTCCCCTTAAGCAAGCATAAGTTGGTTTTCTAAATTGAGACACTGTTCTCTTTTGTAATCCAGTTCCTGTGTAGCCAAGTTTACATTCCGTGTATTAGTGATATCTTATGAAGTTTCTTTTTCTGTGTGACTTATTTCAGTTAGAATCATCATACCTGAATCCACTCATAATGCTCCTACGGGCCTGATGACATAGATTTCATTGCTGAGTGATATTGCATTGTACGTAAGTACCACAACTTCTTTATCCATTTTTCACTTTCTGTGATATTGTACTTGTCCCGTAAACAATTTTCTTGTAAACAGAACTGTCCCAAACTTTGGGGTGGCTGTGTCTTTTTGATTTTAATTTCCCTAAGCTATAGGGCCATAAGTGGAAGTGCCCTAGGCTCTGTTGCTTTGTTTTTTAGATGTTTCAGGAAACACCATACACTTCTCCCGAGTGGCTGTTGGCAGTATACATCCCGCCCATCAGCATAACAAGGCTCCCAGTTCTCCATGGCCTGTCCTGCCTTTCTGGATTTTACACTTTTTTCAGTTGGCCCTTTTGACCGGGGGAAAGTGAGACTTCATTGTAGTACAGATTTCCTTTGCAAGCTTGCTTGGTTGGCCAAAAAGGGCGTATGCGTTTTTCCTGAATATATTCAGGAAAAAACGCATACACCCTTTTTGGCCAAGTGCATCATTGTCGACGTTCTGCCTCTTTTCCTATGCTTTAAATGCAATTCCAGTCTACCTCCTGAAATCGGTTTCCTGCAATTCTGCCCCGCTTTCAAGTCCTCTTGGCAGCCTTACTTCAGTATATTTTTGGACGATAGCTGTCATTTATAACTCTGCAGGTTTGTGAATTACAGTGCCCCTGAGCTCCTTTCTTCAACTCGCTTTCTTGTGAGCTGGCCGCAACACCGCAGGATTGCTTCAGGCCCTAAACTGGTTCTGGCACGGCACGCTGAGCCTTTGGTTAATTCCTCTTCCTGGTGGGAAATGAGAGTTAAATTTGCCCGTCTAGACACCTCAAGCTAGTCTCTCATTGGTTCTCCCTATTCCTGTACATCTTCCGCGGAATTTGCAAACTGGGTCAAACAGGAGGCTAAAGGCACTGACTCTCCAAGTCGGGAGAGTGTTAGTAAAGCGTCTACAATGTTGCACCCGAGTACCAGTGTCGAGAACTGAGACATATTGGAACACGTCTCCCGATCACACGGTTGATCATACTCTGGGTTCCACATGCATGTTTTAGCTGAAGGAAGAATCCCTTAAACCTGGAGAGTTGAGACCCGTGGAATGGGTACCATGCAATATGACATCAAAGGGTCTTCATTTGCTCACCGAACCTCTCCAATCCTATCACTGCTGCGTTTATGCCCCTGTACACACACTTGATTCTCTTTCGGAGACATAGCAATCCATAGCTTTTAAGATACTTACTAGTCAGGTACATTCTTAGGCCTTTAATATGGGGTGTTGAGTCCATTTCGTTGAGCAAGGAGTAGCTCTTGTGTATTACATATTTGGCTTAAGGAACTTTATCTGTGCTCATTTCAATCTCTGGTTTTATGCAGCACCCCAACTCACCTTTCCCCTTAAGCAAGCATAAGTTGGTTTTCTAAATTTGAGACCCTGTTCTGTTTTGTAATCGAGTTCCTGTGTAGCCAAGTTTACATTCCGTGTATTAGTGATATCTTATGATGTTTCTTTTTCTGTGTGACTTATTTCAGTTAGAATCATCATACCTGAATCCACTCATTATGCTGCTACGGGCCTGATGAAATAGATTTCATTGCTGAGTGATATTTCATTGTACCTAAGTACCAAAACTTCTTTATCCATTTTTCACTTTCTGCGATATTGAACTTGTCCCGTAAACGAGTTTCTTGTAAACAGAGCCGTCCCAAACTTTGGGGTGGCTGTGTCTTTTTGATTTTAATTTCCCTAAGCAATAGGGCCATAAGTGGAAGTGCCCTAGGCTCTGTTGCTTTGTTTTTTAGATGTTTCAGGAAACACCATACACTTCTCCCTAGTGGCTGTTGGCAATATACATCCCGCCCATCAGCATAACAAGGCTCCCAGTTCTCCATGGCCTGTCCTGCCTTTCTGGATTTTACACTTTTTTCAGTTGGCCCTTTTGACCGGGGGGAAGTGAGACTTCATTGTAGTGCAGATTTCCTTTGCAAGCTTGCTTGGTTGGCCAAAAAGGGCGTATGCGTTTTCTCCTGAATATATCCAGGAAAAAACGCATACACCCTTTTTGGCCCAGTGCATCATTGTCGACGTTTTCCCTCTTTTCCTATGCTTTAAATGCAATTCCAGTGTACCTCATAAAATCGGTTTCCTGCAATTCTGCCCCGCTTTCAAGTCCTCTTGGCAGCCTTACTTCAGTATATTTTTGGATGATAGCTGTCATTTATAACTCTGCAGGTTTGTGAATTACAGTGCCCCTGAGCTCGTTTCTTCAACTCGCTTTCTTGTGAGCTGGCCGCAACACCGCAGGATTGCTTGAGGCCCTAATCTGGTTCCGGCACGGCACGCTGAGCCTTTGGTTAATTCCTCTTCCTGGTGGGAAATGAGAGTTAAATTTGCCCGTCCAGACACCTCCAGCTAGTCTCTCATTGGTTCTCCCTATTCTTGTTTATCTTCCGCGGAAATTGCAAACTGGGCCAAACAGGAGGTTAAAGGCACTGACTCTCCAAGTCGGGAGAGTGTTAGTAAAGCGTCTGGAATGTTGCACCCGAGTACCAGGGGACGAGAACTGAGACACATTGGAACACGTCTCCGAATCACACGATTGATCATACTCTGGTTTCCACATGCATGATTTAGCTGAAGGAAGAATCCCTTAAACCTGGAGAGTTGAGACCCGTGGAATGGGTACCATGCAATATGTCTTGAAAGGGTCTTCATTAGCTCACCGAACCTGTGCAATCCTATCACTGCTGCGTTTATGGCCCTGTACACACGCTTGATTCTCTTTTGGAGACATAGCGATCCATAGGTTTTAAGATACTTACTAGTCAGGTACATTCTTAGGCGTTTAATATGGGGTGTTGTGTCCATTTCGTTGAGCAAGGAGTAGCTCTTGTCTATTACATATTTGGCTTAAGGAACTTTATGTGTGCTCATTTCAATCTCTGGTTTTATGCAGCACCCCAACTCACCTTTCCCCTTAAGCAAGCATAAGTTGGTTTTCTAAATTTGAGACCCTGTTCTGTTTTGTAATCCAGTTCCTGTGTAGCCAAGTTTACATTCCGTGTATTAGTGATATCTTATGATGTTTCTTTTTCTGTGTGACTTATTTCAGTTAGAATCATCATACCTGAATCCACTCATTATGCAGCTACGGGCCTGATGACATAGATTTCATTGCTGAGTTATGTTACATTGTACGTAAGTACCACAACTTCTTTATCCATTTTTCACTTTCTGCGATATTGTACTTGTACCATAAACAAGGTTCTTGTAAACAGAGCCGTCCCAAACTTTGGGGTGGCTGTGTCTTTTTGATTTTAATTTCCCTAAGCTATAGGGTCATAAGTAGAAGTGCCCTAGGCTCTGTTGCTTTGTTTTTCAGATGTTTCAGGAAACACCATACACTTCTCCCGAGTGGCTGTTGGCAATTTTTATCCCGCCCATCAGCATAACAAGGCTCCCAGTTCTCCATGGCCTGTCCTGCCTTTCTGGATATTACACTTTTTTCAGTTGGCCCTTTTGACCGGGGGGAAGTGAGACTTCATTGTAGTGCAGATTTCCTTTGCAAGCTTGCTTGGTTGGCCAAAAAGGGCGTATGCGTTTTTTTCTGAATATATTCAGGAAAAAACGCATACGCCCTTTTTGGCCAAGTGCATCATTGTCTACGTTCTGTCTCTTTTCCTATGCTTTAAATGCAATTCCACTCTACCTTCTGAAATCGGTTTCCTGCAATTCTGCCCCACTTTCAAGTCCTCTTGGCAGCCTTATTTCAGTATATTTTTGGACGATAGCTGTTATTTATAACTCTGCAGGATTGTGAATTACAGTGCCCCTGAGCTCCTTTCTTCAACTCGCTTTCTTGTGAGCTGGCCGCAACACCGCAAGATTGCTTCAGGCCCTAATCTGGTTCCGGCACGGCACGCTGAGCCTTTGGTTAATTCCTCTTACTGGTGGGAAATGAGAGTTAAATTTGCCCGTGCAGACACCTCCAGCTAGTCTCTCATTAGTCCTCCCTATTCCTGTTCATCTTCCGCAGAAATTGCAAACTGGGCCAAATAGGAGGTTAAAGGCACTGGCTCTCCAAGTCGGGAGAGTGTTAGTAAAGTGTCTGGAATGTTGCACCCGAGTACCAGGGGACGAAAACTGAGACATATTTGAACACGTCTCCTGATCACACGGTTGATCATACTCTGGGTTCCACATGCATGTTTCAGCTGAAGGAAGAATCCCTTAAACCTGGAGAGTTGAGACCCGTGGAATGAGTACCATGCAATACGACTTCAAAGGGTCTTCGTTTGCTCACCGAACCTCTCCAATCCTATCACTGCTGCATTTATGCCCCTGTACACACGCTTGATTCTCTTTCAGAGACATAGCAATCCATAGGTTTTAACATACTTACTAGTCAGGTACATTCTTAGGCGTTTAATATGGGGTGTTGAGTCCATTTCGTTGAGCAAGGAGTAGCTCTTGTCTATTACATATTTGGCTTAAAGAACTTTATCTGTGATCATTTCAATCTCTGGTTTTATGCAGCACCGCAACTCATCTTTCCTCTTAAGCAAGCATAAGTTGCTTTTCTAAATTTGAGACCCTGTTCTCTTTTGTAATCCAGTTCCTGTGTAGCCAAGTTTACATTCCGTGTATTAGTGATATCTTATGATGTTTCTTTTTCTGTGTGACTTATTTCAGATAGAATCATCATACCTGAATCCACTCATTATGCTGCTACGGGCCTGATGACATAGATTTCATTGCTGAGTGATATTGCATTGTACGTAAGTACCACAACTGCTTTATCCATTTTTCACTTTCTGCGATATTGAACTTGTCCCATAAACGAGTTTCTTGTAAACAGAGCCGTCCCAAACTTAGGGGTGGCTGTGTCTTTTTGATTTTAATTTCCCTAAGCTATAGGACCATATGTGGAACTGCCCTAGGCTCTGTTGCTTTGTTTTTTAGATGTTTCAGGAAACACCATACACTTCTCCCGAGTGGCTGTTGGCAATTTATATCCCGCCCATCAGCATAACAAGGCTCCCAGTTCTCCATGGCCTGTCCTGCCTTTCTGGATTTTATACTTTTTTCAGATGGCCCTTTTGACTGGGGGGAAGTGAGACTTCATTGTAGTGCAGATTTCCTTTGCAAGCTTGCTTGGTTGGCCAAAAAGGGCGTATGAGTTTTTTCCTGAATATATTCAGGAAAAAACGCATACGTCCTTTTTGGCCAAGTGCATCATTGTCGACGTTCTGCCTCTTTTCCTATGCTTTAAACGCAATTCCAGTCTACCTCCTGAAATCGGTTTCCTGCAATTCTGCCCCGCTTTCAAGTCCTCTTGGCAGCCTTACTTCAGTATATTTTTGGATGATAGCTGTCATTTATAACTCTGCAGGTTTGTGAATTACAGTGCCCCTGAGCTCGTTTCTTCAACTCGCTTTCTTGTGAGCTGGCCGCAACACCGCAGGATTGCTTCAGGCCCTAATCTGGTTCCGGCACGGCACGCTGAGCCTTTGGTTAATTCCTCTTCCTGGTGGGAAATGAGAGTTAAATTTGCCCGTCCAGACACCTCCAGCTAGTCTCTCATTGGTTCTCCCTATTCTTGTTTATCTTCCGCGGAAATTGCAAACTGGGCCAAACAGGAGGTTAAAGGCACTGACTCTCCAAGTCGGGAGAGTGTTAGTAAAGCGTCTGGAATGTTGCACCCGAGTACCAGGGGACGAGAACTGAGACACATTGGAACAAGTCTCCGAATCACACGATTGATCATACTCTGGTTTCCACATGCATGATTTAGCTGAAGGAAGAATCCCTTAAACCTGGAGAGTTGAGACCCGTGGAATCGGTACCATGCAATATGTCTTGAAAGGGTCTTCATTAGCTCACCGAACCTGTGCAATCCTATCACTGCTGCGTTTATGGCCCTGTACACACGCTTGATTCTCTTTCGGAGACATAGCGATCCATAGGTTTTAAGATACTTACTAGTCAGGTACATTCTTAGGCGTTTAATATGGGGTGTTGTGTCCATTTCGTTGAGCAAGGAGTAGCTCTTGTCTATTACATATTTGGCTTAAGGAACTTTATGTGTGCTCATTTCAATCTCTGGTTTTATGCAGCACCCCAACTCACCTTTCCCCTTAAGCAAGCATAAGTTGGTTTTCTAAATTTGAGACCCTGTTCTGTTTTGTAATCCAGTTCCTGTGTAGCCAAGTTTACATTCCGTGTATTAGTGATATCTTATGATGTTTCTTTTTCTGTGTGATTATTTCAGTTAGAATCATCATACCTGAATCCACTCATTATGCAGCTACGGGCCTGATGACATAGATTTCATTGCTGAGTTATGTTACATTGTACGTAAGTACCACAACTTCTTTATCCATTTTTCACTTTCTGCGATATTGTACTTGTACCATAAACAAGGTTCTTGTAAACAGAGCCGTCCCAAACTTTGGGGTGGCTGTGTCTTTTTGATTTTAATTTCCCTAAGCTATAGGGTCATAAGTGGAAGTGCCCTAGGCTCTGTTGCTTTGTTTTTCAGATGTTTCAGGAAACACCATACACTTCTCCCGAGTGGCTGTTGGCAATTTTTATCCCGCCCATCAGCATAACAAGGCTCCCAGTTCTCCATGGCCTGTCCTGCCTTTCTGGATATTACACTTTTTTCAGTTGGCCCTTTTGACCGGGGGGAAGTGAGACTTCATTGTAGTGCAGATTTCCTTTGCAAGCTTGCTTGGTTGGCCAAAAAGGGCGTATGCGTTTTTTTCTGAATATATTCAGGAAAAAACGCATACGCCCTTTTTGGCCAAGTGCATCATTGTCTACGTTCTGTCTCTTTTCCTATGCTTTAAATGCAATTCCACTCTACCTTCTGAAATCGGTTTCCTGCAATTCTGCCCCACTTTCAAGTCCTCTTGGCAGCCTTATTTCAGTATATTTTTGGACGATAGCTGTTATTTATAACTCTGCAGGATTGTGAATTACAGTGCCCCTGAGCTCCTTTCTTCAACTCGCTTTCTTGTGAGCTGGCCGCAACACCGCAAGATTGCTTCAGGCCCTAATCTGGTTCCGGCACGGCACGCTGAGCCTTTGGTTAATTCCTCTTACTTGTGGGAAATGAGAGTTAAATTTGCCCGTGCAGACACCTCCAGCTAGTCTCTCATTAGTCCTCCCTATTCCTGTTCATCTTCCGCAGAAATTGCAAACTGGGCCAAATAGGAGGTTAAAGGCACTGGCTCTCCAAGTCGGGAGAGTGTTAGTAAAGTGTCTGGAATGTTGCACCCGAGTACCAGGGGACGAAAACTGAGACATATTTGAACACGTCTCCTGATCACACGGTTGATCATACTCTGGGTTCCACATGCATGTTTCAGCTGAAGGAAGAATCCCTTAAACCTGGAGAGTTGAGACCCGTGGAATGAGTACCATGCAATACGACTTCAAAGGGTCTTCGTTTGCTCACCGAACCTCTCCAATCCTATCACTGCTGCATTTATGCCCCTGTACACACGCTTGATTCTCTTTCGGAGACATAGCAATCCATAGGTTTTAACATACTTACTAGTCAGGTACATTCTTAGGCGTTTAATATGGGGTGTTGAGTCCATTTCGTTGAGCAAGGAGTAGCTCTTGTCTATTACATATTTGGCTTAAAGAACTTTATCTGTGATCATTTCAATCTCTGGTTTTATGCAGCACCGCAACTCATCTTTCCTCTTAAGCAAGCATAAGTTGCTTTTCTAAATTTGAGACCCTGTTCTCTTTTGTAATCCAGTTCCTGTGTAGCCAAGTTTACATTCCGTGTATTAGTGATATCTTATGATGTTTCTTTTTCTGTGTGATTTATTTCAGTTAGAATCATCATACCTGAATCCACTCATTATGCTGCTACGGGCCTGATGACATAGATTTCACTGCTGAGTGATATTTCATTGTACGTACGTACCAAAACTTCTTTATCCATTTTTCACTTTCTGCGATATTGAACTTGTCCCGTAAACGAGTTTGTTGTAAACAGAGCCGTCCCAAACTTTGGGGTGGCTGTGTCTTTTTGATTTTAATTTCCCTAAGCTATAGGGCCATAAGTGGAAGTGCCCTAGGCTCTGTTGCTTTGTTTTTTAGATGTTTCAGGAAACACCATACACTTCTCCCTAGTGGCTGTTGGCAATATACATCCCGCCCATCAGCATAACAAGGCTCCCAGTTCTCCATGGCCTGTCCTGCCTTTATGGATTTTACACTTTTTTCAGTTGGCCCTTTTGACCGGGGGGAAGTGAGACTTCATTGTAGTGCAGATTTCCTTTGCAAGCTTGCTTGGTTGGCCAAAAAGGGCGTATGCGTTTTTTCCTGAATATATTCAGGAAAAAACGCATACGCCCTTTTTGGCCCAGTGCATCATTGTCGACGTTTTCCCTCTTTTCCTATGCTTTAAATGCAATTCCAGTGTACCTCCTAATATCGGTTTCCTGCAATTCTGCCCCGCTTTCAAGTCCTCTTGGCAGCCTTACTTCAGTATATTTTTGGACGATAGCTGTCATTTATAACTCTGCAGGTTTGTGAATTACAGTGTCCCTGAGCTCCTTTCTTCAACTCGCTTTCTTGTGAGCTGGCCGCAACACCGCAGGATTGCTTCAGGCCCTAATCTGGTTCGGGAACGGCACGCTGAGCCTTTGGTTAATTCCTCTTCCTGGTGGGAAATGAGAGTTAAATTTGCACGTCCAGACACCTCCAGCTAGTCTCTCATTCGTTCTCCCTATTCCTGTTCATCTTCTGCGGAATTTGCAAACTGGGCCAAACAGGAGGTTAAAGGCACTGACTCTCCAAGTTGGGAGAGAGTTAGTAAAGCGTCTGGAATGTTGCACCCGAGTACCAGGGGATGATAACTGAGCCATATTGGAACATGTCTCCTGATCACACGGTTCATCATACTCTGGGTTCCACATGCATGTTTTAGCTGAAGGAAGAATCCCTTAAACCTGGAGAGTTGAGACCCGTGGAATGGGTACCACGCAATATGACTTCAAAGGGTCTTCATTTGCTCACCGAACCTCTGCAATCCTATCACTGCTGCGTTTATGCCCCTGTACACATGCTTGATTCTCTTTCGGAGACATAGCGATCCATAGGTTTTAAGATACTTACTAGTCAGGTACATTCTTAGGCGTTTAATATGGGGTGTTGAGTCCATTTCGTTGAGCAAGGAGTAGCTCTTGTCTATTACATATTTGGCTTAAAGAACTTTATCTGTGATCATTTCAATCTCTGGTTTTATGCAGCACCGCAACTCATCTTTCCTCTTAAGCAAGCATAAGTTGCTTTTCTAAATTTGAGACCCTGTTCTCTTTTGTAATCCAGTTCCTGTGTAGCCAAGTTTACATTCCGTGTATTAGTGATATCTTATGATGTTTCTTTTTCTGTGTGATTTATTTCAGTTAGAATCATCATACCTGAATCCACTCATTATGCTGCTACGGGCCTGATGACATAGATTTCACTGCTGAGTGATATTTCATTGTACGTACGTACCAAAACTTCTTTATCCATTTTTCACTTTCTGCGATATTGAACTTGTCCCGTAAACGAGTTTGTTGTAAACAGAGCCGTCCCAAACTTTGGGGTGGCTGTGTCTTTTTGATTTTAATTTCCCTAAGCTATAGGGCCATAAGTGGAAGTGCCCTAGGCTCTGTTGCTTTGTTTTTTAGATGTTTCAGGAAACACCATACACTTCTCCCTAGTGGCTGTTGGCAATATACATCCCGCCCATCAGCATAACAAGGCTCCCAGTTCTCCATGGCCTGTCCTGCCTTTATGGATTTTACACTTTTTTCAGTTGGCCCTTTTGACCGGGGGGAAGTGAGACTTCATTGTAGTGCAGATTTCCTTTGCAAGCTTGCTTGGTTGGCCAAAAAGGGCGTATGCGTTTTTTCCTGAATATATTCAGGAAAAAACGCATACGCCCTTTTTGGCCCAGTGCATCATTGTCGACGTTTTCCCTCTTTTCCTATGCTTTAAATGCAATTCCAGTGTACCTCCTAAAATCGGTTTCCTGCAATTCTGCCCCGCTTTCAAGTCCTCTTGGCAGCCTTACTTCAGTATATTTTTGGACGATAGCTGTCATTTATAACTCTGCAGGTTTGTGAATTACAGTGTCCCTGAGCTCCTTTCTTCAACTCGCTTTCTTGTGAGCTGGCCGCAACACCGCAGGATTGCTTCAGGCCCTAATCTGGTTCGGGAACGGCACGCTGAGCCTTTGGTTAATTCCTCTTCCTGGTGGGAAATGAGAGTTAAATTTGCACGTCCAGACACCTCCAGCTAGTCTCTCATTCGTTCTCCCTATTCCTGTTCATCTTCTGCGGAATTTGCAAACTGGGCCAAACAGGAGGTTAAAGGCACTGACTCTCCAAGTTGGGAGAGAGTTAGTAAAGCGTCTGGAATGTTGCACCCGAGTACCAGGGGATGATAACTGAGCCATATTGGAACATGTCTCCTGATCACACGGTTCATCATACTCTGGGTTCCACATGCATGTTTTAGCTGAAGGAAGAATCCCTTAAACCTGGAGAGTTGAGACCCGTGGAATGGGTACCACGCAATATGACTTCAAAGGGTCTTCATTTGCTCACCGAACCTCTGCAATCCTATCACTGCTGCGTTTATGCCCCTGTACACATGCTTGATTCTCTTTCGGAGACATAGCGATCCATAGGTTTTAAGATACTTACTAGTCAGGTACATTCTTAGGCGTTTAATATGGGGTGTTGAGTCCATTTCGTTGAGCAAGGAGTAGCTCTTGTGTATTCCATATTTGGCTTAAGGAACTTTATCTGTGCTCATTTCAATCTCTGGTTTTATGCAGCACCCCAACTCACCTTTCCCCTTAAGCAAGCATAAGTTGGTTTGCTAAATTTGAGAGCCTGTTCTGTTTTGTAATCCAGTTCCTGTGTAGCCAAGTTTACATTTCGTGTATTAATGATATCTTATGATGTCTCTTTTTCTTGTGACTTATTTCAGTTAGAATCATCGTACCTGAATCCACTCATTATGATGCTACGGGCCTGACGACACAGATTTCACTGCTGAGTGATATTGCATTGTACGTAAGTACCAAAACTTCTTTATCCATTTTTCACTGTCTGCGATATTGAACTTGTCCCTTAAACGAGGTTCTTGTAAGCAGAGCCGTCCCAAACTTTGGGGTGGCTGTGTCTTTTTGATTTTAATTTCCCTAAGCTAAAGGACCATAAGTGGAAGTGCCCTAGGCTCTGTTGCTTTGTTTCTTAGATGTTTCAGGAAACACCATACACTTCTCCCAAGTGGCTGTTGGCAATTTACATCCCGCCCATCAGCATAACAAGGCTCCCAGTTCTCCATGGCCTGTCCTGCCTTTCTGGATTTTACACTTTTTTCAGATGACCCTTTTGACCGGGGGGAAGTGAGACTTCATTGTAGTGCAGATTTCCTTTGCAAGCTTGCTTGGTTGGCCAAAAACGGCGTATGCTTTTTTTCCTGAATATACTCAGGAAAGAACGCATACGCCCTTTCTGGCCAAGTGCATCATTGTGGACGTTCTGCCTCTTTTCCTATGCTTTAAATGCAATTCCAGTCTACCTCCTGAAATCATTTTCCTGCAATTCTGGCCCGCTTTCAGGTCCTCTTGGCAGCCTTACTTCAGTATATTTTTGGACGATAGCTGTCATTTATAACTCTGCAGGTTTGTGAATTACAGTGCCCCTGAGCTCCTTTCTTCAGCTCGCTTTCTTGTGAGATGGCCACAACACCGCAGGATTTCTTCAGGCCCTAATCTGGTTCCGGCACGGCACGCTGAGCCTTTGGTTAATTCCTCTTCCTGATGGGAAATGAGAGTTAAATTTGCACGTCCAGACACCTCCAGCGAGACTCTCATTGGTTCTCCCTATTCCTGTTCATCTTCCGCAGAAATTGCAAACTGGGCCAAACAGGAGGTTAAAGGCACTGACTCTCCAAGTCGGTAGAGTGTTAGTAAAGCGTCTGTAATGTTGCACCCGAGTACCAGGGGACGAGAACTGAGACATATTGGAACACGTCTCCCGATCACACGGTTGATCATACTCTGGGTTCCACATGCATGTTTTAGCTGAAGGAAGAATCCCTTAAACGTGGAGAGTTGAGACCCGTGGAATGGGTACCATGCAATATGACTTCAAAGGGTCTTCATTTGCTCACCGAACCTCTCCAATCCTATCACTCCTGCATTTATGCCCCTGTACACACGCTTGATTCTCTTTTGGAGACATAGCAATCCATAGGTTTTAAGATACTTACTAGTCAGCTACATTCTTAGGCTTTTAATATGGGGTGTTGAGTCCATTTCGTTGAGCAAGGAGTAGCTCTTGTCTATTCCATATTTGGCTTAAGGAACTTTATCTGTGCTCATTTCATCTCTAGTTTTATGCAGAACCCAAACTCACCTTTCCCCTTAAGCAAGCATAAGTTGGTTTTCTAAATTTGAGACCCTGTTCTGTTTTGTAATCCAGTTCCTGTGTAGCCAAGTTTACATTCCGTGTATTAGTGATATGTTATGATGTTTCTTTTCCTGTGTGACTTATTTCAGTTAGAATCATCATACCTGAATCCACTCATTATGCTGCTACGGGCCTGATGACATAGATTTCATTGCTGAGTGATATTGCATTGTACGTAAGTACCACAACTGCTTTATCCATTTTTCACTTTCTGCGATATAGAACTAGTCCCATAAACGAGTTTCTTGTAAACAGAGCCGTCCCAAACTTAGGGGTGGCTGTGTCTTTTTGATTTTAATTTCCCTAAGCTATAGGGCCATAAGTGGAAGTGCCCTAGGCTCTGTTGCTTTGTTTTTTAGATGTTTCAGGAAACACCATACACTTCTCCCAAGTGGCTGTTGGCAATTTACATCCCGCCCATCAGCATAACAAGGCTCCCAGTTCTCCATGGCCTGTCCTGCCTGTCTGGATTTTACACTTTTTTCAGATGGCCCTTTTGACCGGGGGGAAGTGAGACTTCATTGTAGTGCAGATTTCCTTTGCAAGCTTGCTTGGTTGGCCAAAAACGGCGTATGCTTTTTTTCCTGAATATATTCAGGAAAAAACGCATACGCCCTTTTTGGCCAAGTGCATCATTGTCTACGTTCTGCCTCTTTTCCTATGCTTTAAATGCAATTCCAGTCTACCTCCCGATATCGGTTTCCTGCAATTCTGCCCCACTTTCAAGTCCTCTTGGCAGCCTTACTTCAGTATATTTTTGGACGATAGCTGTCATTTATAACTCTGCAGGTTTGTGAATTACAGTGCCCCTGAACTCCTTTCTTCAACTCGCTTTCTTGTGAGCTGGCCGCAACAACGCAGGATTACTTCAGGCCCTTATCTGGTTCCGGCACGGCACGCTGAGCTTTTGGATAATTCCTCTTCCTGGTGGGAAATGAGAGTTAAATTTGCCCGTCCAGACACCTCCAGCTAGTCTCTCATTGGTCCTCCCTATTCCTGTTCATCTTCCGCAGAAATTGCAAACTGGGCCAAACAGGAGGTTAAAGGCACTGACTCTCCAAGTCGGCAGAGTGTTAGTAAAGCGTCTGTAATGTTGCACCCGAGTACCAGGGGACGAGAACTGAGACATATTGGAACACGTCTCCCGATCACACGGTTGGTCATACTCTGGGTTCCACATGCATGTTTTAGCTGAAGGAAGAATCCCTTAAACGTGGAGAGTTGAGACCCGTGGAATGGGTACCATGCAATATGACTTCAAAGGGTCTTCATTTGCTCACCGAACCTCTCCAATCCTATCATTCCTGCGTTTATGCCCCTGTACACACGCTTGATTCTTTTTTGGAGACATAGCAATCCATAGGTTTTAAGATACTTACTAGTCAGCTACATTCTTAGGCTTTTAATATGGGGTGTTGAGTCCATTTCGTTGAGCAAGGAGTAGCTCTTGTCTATTCCATATTTGGCTTAAGGAACTTTATCTGTGCTCATTTCATCTCTAGTTTTATGCAGCACCCCAACTCACCTTTCCCCTTAAGCAAGCATAAGTTGGTTTTCTAAATTTGAGACCCTGTTCTGTTTTGTAATCCAGTTCCTGTGTAGCCAAGTTTACATTCCGTGTATTAGTGATATGTTATGATGTTTCTTTTCCTGTGTGACTTATTTCAGTTAGAATCATCATACCTGAATCCACTCATTATGCTGCTACGGGCCTGATGACATAGATTTCATTGCTGAGTGATATTGCATTGTACATAAGTACCACAACTGCTTTATCCATTTTTCGCTTTCTTCGATATTGAACTTGTACCGTAAACGAGGTTCTTGTAAACAGAGCCGTCCCAAATTTTTGGGTGGCTGTGTCTTTTTGATTTTAATTTCCCTAAGCTATAGGACCATAAGTGGAAGTGCCCTAGGCTCTGTTGCTTTGTTTTTTAGATGTTTCAGGAAACATCATACACTTCTCCCGAGTGACTGTTGGCAATATACATCCCGCCCATCAGCATAACAAGGCTCCCAGTTCTCCATGGCCTGTCCTGCCTTTCTGGATTTTACACTTTTTTCAGATGTCCCTTTTGACTGGGAGGACGTGAGACTTCATTGTAGTGCAGATTTCCTTTTCAAGCTTGCTTGGTTGGCCAAAAATGGCGTATGCGTTTTGTCCTGAATATATTCAGGAAGAAACGCATACGCCCTTTTTGGCCAAGTGCATCATTGTCGACGTTCTGCCTCTCTTCCTATGCTTTAAATGCAATTCCAGTCTACCTCCTGAAATCGGTTTCCTGCAATTCTGCCCCGCTTTCAAGTCCTCTTGGCAGCCTTACTTCAGTATATTTTTGGACGATAGCTGTCATTTATAACTCTGCAGGTTTGTGATTTACAGTGCCCCTGAGCTCCTTTCTTCAACTCACTTTCTTGTGAGCTGGCCGCAACACCGCAGGATTGCTTCAGGCCCTAATCTGGTTCCGGCACGGCACACTGAGCCTTTGGTTAACTCCTCTTCCTGGTGGGAAATGAGAGTTAAATTTGCCCGTCCAGACACCTCCAGCTAGTCTCTCATTGGTTCTCCCTATTCCTGTTCATCTTCCGCAGAATTTGCAAACTGGGCCAGACAGGAGGTTAAAGGCACTGATTCTCCAAGTCGGGAGAGTGTTAGTAAAGCATCTGGAATGTTGCACCCGAGTACCAGGGGACGAAAACTGAGACATATTTGAACACGTCTCCCGATCACATGGTTGATCATACTCGGGGTTCCACATTCATTTTTCAGCTGAAGGAAGAATCCCTTAAACCTGGAGAGTTGAGACCCGTGGAATGGGTACCATGCAATATGACTTCAAAGGGTCTTCATTTGCCCACCGAACCTCTCCAATCCTATCACTGCTGCGTTTATGCTCCTGTACACACGCTTGATTCTCTTTCAGAGACATAGCAATCCATAGTTTTTAAGATACTTACTAGTCAGGTACATTCTTAGGCGTTTAATATGTGGTGTTGAGTCTATTTCGTTGAGCAAGGAGTAGCTCTTGTCTATTCCATATTTGGCTTAAGGAACTTTATCTGTGCTCATTTCAATCTCTGGTTTTATGCAGCACCCCAACTCACCTTTCCCCTTAAGCAAGCATAAGTTGGTTTTCTAAATTTGAGATCCTGTTCTGTTTTGTAATCCAGTTCCTGTGTAGCCAAGTTTACATTCCGTGTATTAGTGATATCTTATGATGTTTCTTTTTCTGTGTGACTTATTTCAGTTAGAATCATCATACCTGAATGCACTCTATGCTGCTACAAGCCTGATGACATAGATTTCATTGCTGAGTGATATTGCATTGTACGTAAGTACCACAACTTCTTTATCCATTTTTCACTTTCTGCGATATTGAACTTGTACCGTAAACGTGGTTCTTGTAAACAGAGCCGTCCCAAACTTTGGGGTGGCTGTGTCTTTTTGATTTTAATTTCCCTAAGCTATAGGACTATAAGTGGAAGTGCCCTAGGCTCTGTTGCTTTGTTTTTTAGATGTTTCAGGAAACACCATACACTTCTCCCGAGTGGCTGTTGGCAATTTACATCCCGCCCATCAGCATAAAAAGGCTACCAGTTCTCCATGGCCTGTCCTGCCTTTCTAGATTTTACACTGTTTTCAGATCGCCCTTTTGACCAGGGGGAAGTGAGACTTCATTGTAGTGCAGATTTCCTTTGCAAGCTTGCTTGGTTGGCCAAAAAGGGCGTATGCGTTTTTTCATGAATATATTCAGGAAAAAACGCATACGCCCTTTTTGGCAAAGTGCCTCATTGTCGACGTTCTGCCTCTTTTCCTCTGCTTTAAATGCAATTCCAGTCTACCTCCTGAAATCGGTTTCCTGCAATTCTGCCCCGCTTTCAAGTCCTCTTGGCAGCCTTACTTCAGTATATTTTTGGATGATAGCTGTCATTTATAACTCTGCAGGTTTGTGAATTACAGTGCCCCTGAGCTCCTTTCTTCAACTCGCTTTCTTGTGAGCTGGCCGTAACACCGCAGGATTGCTTCAGGCCCTAATCTCGTTCCGGCACGGCATGCTGAGCCTTTGGTTAATTCCTCTCCCTGGTGGGAAATGAGAGTTAAATTTGCCCGTCCAAACACCTCCAGCTAGTCTTTCATTGGTTCTCCCTATTCCTGTTCATCTTCTGCAGAAATTGCAAACTGGGCCAAACAGGAGGTTAAAGGCACTGACTCTCCAAGTCGGGAGAGTGTTAGTAAAGCGTCTGGAATGTTGCACCCGAGTATCAGGGGACGAGAACTGAGACATATTGGAACACGTCTCCCGATCACACGGTTGATCATACTCTGGGTTCCACATGCATGATTTAGCTGAAGGAAGAATCCCTTAAACCTGGAGCGTTCAGACCCGTGGAATGGGTACCATGCAATATGACTTCAAAGGGTCTTCATTTTCTCTCCAAACCTCTCCAATCCTATCACTGCTGCGTTTATGCCCCTGTACACACGCTTGATTCTCTTTCGGAGACATAGTGATCCATAGGTTTTAAGATACTTACTAGTCAGGTACATTCTTAGGCGTTTAATATGGGGTGTTGAGTCCATTTCGTTGAGCAAGGAGTAGCTCTTGTCTATTCCATATTTGGCTTAAGGAACTTTATCTGTGCTCCTTTCAATCTCTGGTTTTATGCAGCACCCCAACTCACCTTTCCCCTTAAGCAAGCATAAGTTGGTTTTCTAAATTTGAGACCCTGTTCTGTTTTGTAATCCAGTTCCTGTGTAGCCAAGTTTACATTCCGTGTATTAGTGATATCTTATGATGTTTCTTTTTCTGTGTGACTTATTTCAGTTAGAATCATCATACCTGAAACCACTCATTATGCTGCTACGGGCCTGATGACATAGATTTCATTGCTGAGTGATATTGCATTGTACGTAAGTACCACAACTTCTTTATCCATTTTTCACTTTCTGCGATATTGAACTTGTCCCGTAAACGAGTTTCTTGTAAACAGAGCCGTCCCAAACTTTGGGGTGGCTGTGTCTTTTTGATTTTAATTTCCCTAAGCTATAGGGTCATAAGTGGAAGTGCCCTAGGCTCTGTTGCTTTGTTTTTTAGATGTTTCAAGAAACACCATACACTTCTCCCCAGTGGCTGTTGGCAATATACATCCTGCCCATCAGCAAAACAAGGCTCCCAGTTCTCCATGGCCTGTCCTGCCTTTCTGGATTTTACACTTTTTTCAGTTGGCCCTTTTGACCGGAGGGAAGTGAGACTTCATTGTAGTGCAGATTTCCTTTGCAAGCTTGCTTGGTTGGCCAAAAAGGGCGTATGCGTTTTTTCCTGAATATATTCAGGAAAAAACGCATACGCCCTTTTTGGCCAAGTGCATCATTGTCGACGTTTTGCCTCTTTTCCTGTGCTTTAAATGCAATTCCAGTCTACCTCCTGAAATCGGTTTCCTGCAATTCTGCCCCGCTTTCAAGTCCTCTTGGCAGCCTTACTTCAGTATATTTTTGGACGATAGCTGTCATTTATAACTCTGCAGGTTTGTGAATTACAGTGCCCCTGAGCTCCTTTCTTCAACTCGCTTTCTTGTGAGCTGGCCGCAACACCGCAGGATTGCTTCAGGCCCTAATCTGGTTCCGGCACGGCACGCTGAGCCTTTGGTTAATTCCTCTTCCTGGTGGGAAATGAGAGTTAAATTTGCCCGTCCAGACACCTCCAGCTAGTCTCTCATTGGTTCTCCCTATTCCTGTTCATCTTCCGTAGAAATTGCAAACTTGGCCTAACAGGAGGTTAAAGGCACTGACTCTCCAAGTCGGGAGTGTTAGTAAAGCGTCTGGAATGTTGCACCCGAGTACCAGGGGACGAGAACTGAGACATATTGGAACACGTCTCCCGATCACACGGTTGATCATACTCTGGGTTCCACATGCATGATTTAGCTGAAAGAAGAATCCCTTAAACCTGGAGAGTTGAGACCCGTGGAATGGGTACCATGCAATATGACTTCAAAGGGTCTTCATTTGCTCACCGAACCTCTCCAATCCTATCACTGCTGTGTTTATGCCCCTGTACACATGCTTGATTCACTTCGGAGACATAGCGATCCATAGGTTTTAAGATACTTACTAGTCAGGTAGATTCTTAGGCGTTTAATATGGGTTGTTGAGTCCATTTCGTTGAGCAAGGAGTAGCTCTTGACTATTACATATTTGGCTTAAGGAACTTTATCTGTGCTCATTTCAATCTCTGGTTTTATGCAGCACCCCAACTCACCTTTCCCCTTAAGCAAGCATAAGTTGGTTTTCTAAATTTGAGACCCTGTTGTCTTTTGTAATCCAGTTCCTGTGTAGCCAAGTTTACATTCCGTGTATTAGTGATATCTTATGATGTTTCTTTTTCTGTGTGACTTATTTCAGTTAGAATCATCACACCTGAATCCACTCATTATGCTGCTATGGGCCTGATGACATAGATTTCATTGCTGAGTGATATTGCATTGTACGTAAGTACCACAACTTCTTTATCCATTTTTCACTTTCTGTGATATTGAACTTGTCCCGTAAATGAGTTTCTTGTAAACAGAGCCGTCCCAAACTTTGGGGTGGCTGTGTCTTTTTGATGATAATTTCCCTAAGCTATAGGGCCATAAGTTTAAGTGCCCTAGGCTCTGTTGCTTTGTTTTTTAGATGTTTCAGGAAACACCATACACTTCTCCCCAGTGGCTGTTGGCAATATACATCCCGCCCATCAGCATAACAAGGCTCCCAGTTCTCCATGGCCTGTCCTGCCTTTCTGGATTTTACACTTTTTTCAGTTGGCCCTTTTGACCGGAGGGAAGTGTGACTTCATTGTAGTGCAGATTTCCTTTGCAAGCTTGCTTGGTTGGCAAAAAACGGCGTATGCGTTTTTTCCTGAATATATTCAGGAAAAAACGCATACGCCCTTTTTGGCCAAGTGCATCATTGTCGACGTTTTGCCTCTTTTCCTGTGCTTTAAATGCAATTCCAGTGTACCTCCTGAAATTGCTTTCCTGCAATTCTGCCCCGCTTTCAAGTCCTCTTGGCAGCCTTACTTCAGTATATTTTTGGACGATAGCTGTCATTTATAACTCTGCAGGTTTGTGAATTACAGTGCCCGTGAGCTCCTTTCTTCAACTCGCTTTCTTGTGAGCTGGCCGGAACACCGCAGGATTGCTTCAGGCCCTAATCTGGTTCCGGCACGGCACGCTGAGCCTTTGGTTAATTCCTCTTCCTGGTGGGAAATGAGAGTTAAATTTGCCCGTCCAAACACCTCCAGCTAGTCTCTCATTGGTTCTCCCTATTCCTGTTCATCTTCCGCAGAAATTGCAAACTGGGCCAAACAGGAGGTTGCAGGCACTGACTCTCCAAGTCGGGAGAGTGTTAGTAAAGCGTCTGGAATGTTGCACCCGAGTATCAGGAGACGAGAACTGAGACATATTGGAACACGTCTCCCGATCACACAGTTGATCATACTCTGGGTTCCACATGCATGATTTAGCTGAAGGAAGAATCCCTTAAACCTGGAGAGTTGAGACCCGTGGAATGGGTACCATGCAATATGACTTCAAGGGGTCTTCATTTGCTCTCTGAACCTCTGCAATCCTATCACTGCTGCGTTTATGCCCCTGTACACACGCTTGATTCTCTTTTGGAGACATAGTGATGCATAGGTTTTAAGATACTTACTAGTCATGTACATTCTTAGGCGTTTAATATGGGGTGTTGAGTCCATTTCATTGAGCAAGGAGTAGCTCTTGTCTATTACATATTTGGCTTAAGGAACTTTATCTGTGCTCATTTCAATCTCTGGTTTTATGCAGCACCCCAACTCACCTTTCCCCATAAGCAAGCATAAGTTGGTTTTCTAAATTTGAGACCCTGTTCTGTTTTGTAATCCAGTTCCTGTGTAGCCAAGTTTACATTCCTTGTATTAGTGATATCTTATGATGTTTCTTTTTCTGTGTGACTTATTTCAGTTAGAATCATCACACCTGAATCCACTCATTATGCTGCTATGGGCCTGATGACATAGATTTCATTGCTGAGTGATATTGCATTGTACGTAAGTATCACAACTTCTTTATCCATTTTTCTCTTTCTGTGATATTGAACTTGTCCTGTAAACGAGTTTCTTTTAAACAGAGCCGTCCCAAACTTTGGGGTGGCTGTGTCTTTTTGATTTTAATTTCCCTAAGCTATAGGGCCATAAGTGGAAGTGCCCTAGGCTCTGTTGCTTTGTTTTTTAGATGTTTCAGGAAACACCATACATTTCTCCCGAGTGGCTGTTAGCAATATACATCCCGCCCATCAGCAAAACAAGGCTCACAGTTCTCCCTGGCCTGTCCTGCCTTTCTGGATTTTACACTTTTTTCAGTTGGCCCTTTTGACCGGGGGGAAGTGAGACTTCATTGTAGTGCAGATTTCCTTTGCAAGCTTGCTTGGTTGGCCAAAAAGGGCGTATGCGTTTTTTCCTGAATATATTCAGGAAAAAACGCATACGCACTTTTTGGCCAAGTGCATCATTGTCGACGTTCTGCCTCTTTTCCTATGCTTTAAATGCAATTCCAGTGTACCTCCTGAAATTGGTTTCCTGCAATTCTGCCCCGCTTTCAAGTCCTCTTGGCAGCCTTACTTCAGTATATTTTTGGACGATAGCTGTCATTTATAACTCTGCAGGTTTGTGAATTACAGTGGCCCTGAGCTCCTTTCTTCAACTCGCTTTCTTGTGAGCTGGCCGCAACACCGCAGGATTGCTTCAGGCCCTAATCTCGTTCCGGCACGGCACGCTGAGCCTTTGGTTAATTCCTCTTCCTGGTGGGAAATGAGAGTTAAATTTGCCCGTCCAAACACCTCCAGCTAGTCTTTCATTGGTTCTCCCTATTCCTGTTCATCTTCTGCAGAAATTGCAAACTGGGCCAAACAGGAGGTTAAAGGCACTGACTCTCCAAGTCGGGAGAGTGTTAGTAAAGCGTCTGGAATGTTGCACCCGAGTATCAGGGGACGAGAACTGAGACATATTGGAACACGTCTCCCGATCACATGGTTGATCATACTCTGGGTTCCACATGCATGATTTAGCTGAAGGAAGAATCCCTTAAACCTGGAGCGTTGAGACCCGTGGAATGGGTACCATGCAATATGACTTCAAAGGGTCTTCATTTGCTCACCGAACCTCTCCAATCCTATCACTGCTGCGTTTATGCCCCTGTACACATGCTTGATTCTCTTTCGGAGACATAGTGATCCATAGGTTTTAAGATACTTACTAGTCAGGTACATTCTTAGGCGTTTAATATGGGGTGTTGAGTCCATTTCGTTGAGCAAGGAGTAGCTCTTGTCTATTCCATATTTGGCTTAAGGAACTTTATCTGTGCTCCTTTCAATCTCTGGTTTTATGCAGCACCCCAACTCACCTTTCCCCTTAAGCAAGCATAAGTTGGTTTTCTAAATTTGAGACCCTGTTCTGTTTTGTAATCCAGTTCCTGTGTAGCCAAGTTTACATTCCGTGTATTAGTGATATCTTATGATGTTTCTTTTTCTGTGTGACTTATTTCAGTTAGAATCATCATACCTGAATCCACTCATTATGCTGCTACGGGCCTGATGACATAGATTTCATTGCTGAGTGATATTGCATTGTACGTAAGTACCACAACTTCTTTATCCATTTTTCACTTTCTGTGATATTGAACTTGTCCCGTAAACGAGTTTCTTGTAAACAGAGCCGTCCCAAACTTTGGGGTGGCTGTGTCTTTTTGAATTTAATTTCCCTAATCTATAGGGCCATAAGTGGAAGTGCCCTAGGCTCTGTTGCTTTGTTTTTTAGATGTTTCAGGAAACACCATACACTTCTCCCGAGTGGCTGTTGGCAATATACATCCCGCCCATCAGCAAAACAACGCTCACAGTTCTCCATGGCCTGTCCTGCCTTTCTGGATTTTACACTTTTTTCAGTTGGCCCTTTTGACCGGGGGGAAGTGAGACTTCATTGTAGTGCAGATTTCCTTAGCAAGCTTGCTTGGTTGGCCAAAAAGGGCGTATGCGTTTTTTCCTGAATATATTCAGGAAAAAACGCATACGCCCTTTTTGGCCAAGTGCATCATTGTCGACGTTTTGCCTCTTTTCCTATGCTTTAAATGCAATTCCAGTGTACCTCCTGAAATTGGTTTCCTGCAATTCTGCCTCGCTTTCAAGTCCTCTTGGCAGCCTTACTTCAGTATATTTTTGGACGATAGCTGTCATTTATAACTCTGCAGCTTTGTGAATTACAGTGCCCCTGAGCTCCTTTCTTCAACTCGATTTCTTGTGAGCTGGCCGCAACACCGCAGGATTGCTTCAGGCCCTAATCTGGTTCCGGCACGGCACGCTGAGCCTTTGGTTAATTCCTCTTCCTGGTGGGAAATGAGAGTTAAATTTGCCCGTCCAAACACCTCCAGCTAGTCTCTCATTGGTTCTCCCTATTCCTGTTCATCTTCCGCAGAAATTGCAAACTGGGCCAAAGAGGAGGTTAAAGGCACTGACTCTCCAAGTCGGGAGAGTGTTAGTAAAGCGTCTGGAATGTTGCACCCGAGTATCAGGGGACGAGAACTGAGACATATTGGAACACCTCTCCCGATCACACGGTTGATCATACTCTGGGTTCCACATGCATGATTTAGCTGAAGGAAGAATCCCTTAAACCTGGAGAGTTGAGACCCGTGGAATGGGTACCATGCAATATGACTTCAAAGGGTCTTCATTTGCTCACCGAACCTCTCCAATCCTATCACTGCTGCGTTTATGCCCCTGTACACACGCTTGATTCTCTTTCGGAGACATAGTGATCCATAGGTTTTAACATACTTACTAGTCAGTTACATTCATAGGCGTTTAATATGGGGTGTTGAGTCCATTTCGTTGAGCAAGGAGTAGCTCTTGTGTATTCCATATTTGGCTTAAGGAACTTTATCTGTGCTCATTTCAATCTCTGGTTTTATGCAGCACCCCAACTCACCTTTCCCCTTAAGCAAGCATAAGTTGGTTTTCTAAATTTGAGACCCTGTTCTGTTTTGTAATCCAGTTCCTGTGTAGCCAAGTTTACATTCCGTGTATTAGTGATATCTTATGATGTTTCTTTTTCTGTGTGACTTATTTCAGTTAGAATCATCATACCTGAATCCACTCATTATGCTGCTACGGGCCTGATGACATAGATTTCATTGCTGAGTGATATTGCATTGTACGTAAGTACCACAACTTCTTTATCCATTTTTCACTTTCTGCGATATTGAACTTGTCCCGTAAATGAGTTTCTTGTAAACAGAGCCGTCCCAAACTTTGGGGTGGCTGTGTCTTTTTGATTTTAATTTCCCAAAGCTATAGGGCCGTAAGTGGAAGTGCCCTAGGCTCTGTTGGTTTGTTTTATAGATGTTTCAGGAAACACCATACACTTCTCCCGAGTGGCAGTTGGCAATATACATCCCGCCCATAAGCAAAACAAGGCTCACAGTTCTCCATGGCCTGTCCTGCCTTTCTGGATTTTACACTTTTTTCAGATGGCCCTTTTGACCGGGGGGAAGTGAGACTTCATTGTAGTGCAGATTTCCTTTGCAAGCTTGCTTGGTTGGCCAAAAAGGGCGTATGCGTTTTTTCCTGAATATATTCAGGAAAAAATGCATACGCCCTTTATGACCAAGTGCATCATTGTCGACGTTCTGCCTCTTTTCCTATGCTTTAAATGCAATTCCAGTCTACCTCCTGAAATCGGTTACCTGCAATTCTGCCCCGCTTTCAAGTCCTCTTGTCAGCCTTACTTCAGTATATTTTTGGACGATAGCTGTCATTTATAACTCTGCAGGTTTGTGAATTACAGTGTCCCTGAGCTCCTTTCTTCAACTCGCTTTCTTGTGAGCTGGCCGCAACACCGCAGGATTGCTTCAGGCCCTAATCTGGTTCCGGCACGGCACGCTGAGCCTTTGGTTAATTCCTCTTCCTGGTGGGAAATGAGAGTTAAATTTGCCCGTCCAGACACCTCCAGCTAGTCTCTCATTGGTTCTCCCTATTCCTGTTCATCTTCCGCAGAAATTGCAAACTGGGCCAAACAGGTGGTTAAAGGCACTGACTCTCCAAGTCGGGAGAGTGTTAGTAAAGCGTCTGGAATGTTGCACCCGAGTACCAGGGGACGAGAACTGAGACATATTGGAACTCGTCTCCCGATCACATGGTTGATCATACACTGGGTTCCACATGCATGATTTAGCTGAAGGAAGAATCCCTTAAACCTGGAGAGTTGAGACCCGTGGAATGGGTACCATGCAATATGACTTCAAAGGGTCTTCATTTGCTCACCGAACCTCTCCAATCCTATCACTGCTACATTTATGCCCCTCTACACATGCTTGATTCTCTTTCGGAGACATAGCAATCCATAGCTTTTAATATACTTACTAGTCAGGTACATTCTTAGGAGTTTAATATGGGGTGTTGAGTCCATTTCGTTGAGCAAGGAGTAGCTCTTGTCTATTACATATTTGGCTTAAGGAACTTTATCTGTGCTCATTTCAATCTCAGGTTTTATGCAGCACCCCAACTCACCTTTCCCCTTAAGCAAGCATAAGTTGGTTTTCTAAATTTGAGACCCTATTCTGTTTTGTAATCCAGTTCCTGTGTAGCCAAGTTTATATTCCGTGTATTAGTGATATCTTATGATGTTTCTTTTTCTGTGTGACTTATTTCAGTTAGAATCATCATACCTGAATCCACTCATTATGCTGCTATGGGCCTGATGAAATAGATTTCATTGCTGAGTGATATTGCATTGCACGTAAGTACCAAAACTTCTATATCCATTTTTCACTTTCTGCGATATTGAACTTGTCCCGTAAATGAGTTTCTTGTAAACAGAGCCGTCCCAAACTTTGGGGTGGCTGTGTCTTTTTTATTTTAATTTCCCTAAGCTATAGGGCCATAAGTGGAAGTGCCCTAGGCTCTGTTGCTTTCTTTTTTAGATGTTTCAGAAAACACCATACACTTCTCCCGAGTGGCTGTTGGCAATATACATCCCGCCCATCAGCATAACAAGTCTCCCAGTTCTCCAGGGCCTGTCCTGCCTTTCTGGATTTTACACTTTTTTCAGTTGGCCCTTTTGACCGGGGGGAAGTGAGACTTCATTGTAGTGCAGATTTCCTTTGCAAGCTTGCTTGGTTGTCCAAAAAGTGCGTATGCGTTTTTTCCTGAATATATTCAGAAAAAAACGCATACGCCCTTTTTGGCCAAGTGCATCATTGTGGACGTTCTGCCTCTTTTCCTATGCTTTAAATGCAATTCCAGTGTACCTCCTGAAATTGGTTTCCTGCAATTCTGCCCCGCTTTCATGTCCTCTTGGCAGCCTTACTTCAGTATATTTTTGGACGATAGCTGTCATTTATAACTCTGCAGGTTTGTGAATTACAGTGCCCCTGTGTTCCTTTCTTCAACTCGCTTTCTTGTGAGCTGGCCGCAACACCGCAGGATTGCTTCAGGCCCTAATCTGGTTCCGGCACGGCACGCTGAGCCTTTGGTTAATTCCTCTTCCTGGTGGGAAATGAGAGTTAAATTTGCCCGTCCAGACACCTCCAGCTAGTCTCTCATTGGTTCTCCCTATTCCTGTTCATCTTCCGCAGGAATTGCAAACTGGGCCAAACAGGAGGTTAAAGGCACTGACTCTCCAAGTCGGGAGAGTGTTAGTAAAGCGTCTGGAATGTTGCACCCGAGTACCAGGGGACGAGAACTGAGACATATTGGAACACGTCTCCCAATCACACAGTTGATCATACTCTGGGTTCCACATGCATGTTTTAATTGAAGGAAGAATCCCTTAAACCTGGAGAGTTGAGACCCGTGGAATGGGTACCATGCAATATGACTTCAAAGGGTCTTCATTTGCTCACCAAACCTCTGAAATCCTATCACTGCTGCGTTTATGCCCCTGTACACACACTTGATTCTCTTTCGGAGAGATAGCAATCCATAGCTTTTAAGATACTTACTAGTCAGGTACATTCTTAGGCGTTTAATATGGGGTGTTGAGTCCATTTCATTGAGCAAGGAGTAGCTCTTGTGTATTACATATTTGGCTTAAGGAACTTTATCTGTGCTCATTTCAATCTCTGGTTTTATGCAGCACCCCAACTCACCTTTCCCCTTAAGCAAGCATAAGTTGGTTTTCTAAATTTGAGAACCTGTTGTGTTTTGTAATCCAGTTCCTGTGTAGCCAAGTTTACATTCCGTGTATTAGAGATATCTTATGATGTTTCCTTTTCTGTGTGACTTATTTCAGTTAGAATCATCATACGTGAATCCACTCATTATGCTGCTACGGGCCTGATGACATAGATTTCATTGCTGAGTGATATTGCATTGTACGTAAGTACCTCAACTTCTTTATCCATTTTTCACTTTCTGCGATATTGTACTTGTACCATAAACAAGGTTCTTGTAAACAGAGCCGTCCCAAAATTTGGGGTGGCTGTGTCTTTTTGATTTTAATTTCCCTAAGCTATAGGACCATAAGTGGAAGTGCCCTAGGCTCTGTTGCTTTGTTTCTTAGATGTTTCAGGAAACACCATACACTTGTCCCGAGTCGCTGTTGGCAATATACGTCCCGACCATCAGCATAACAAGTCTCCCTGTTCTCCATGGCCTGTCCTGCCTTTGTGGATTTTACACTTTTTTCAGATGGCCCCCTTGACCGGGGGGAAGTGAGACTTCATTGTAGTGCAGATTTCCTTTGCAAGCTTGCTTGGTTGGCCAAAAAGGGCGTATGCATTTTTTCCTGAACATATTCAAGAAAAAACGCATACGCCCTTTTTGGCCAAGTGCATCATTGTCGACGTTCTGCCTCTTTTCCTATGCTTTGAAGGCAATTCCAGTCTACCTCCTGAAATCGGTTTCCTGCAATTCTGCCCCGCTTTCAAGTCCTCTTGGCAGCCTTACTTCAGTATATTTTTGGACGATAGCTGTCATTTATAACTCTGCAGGTTTGTGAATTACAGTGCCCCTGAGTTCCTTTCTTCAACTCGCTTTCTTGTGAGCTGGCCGCAACACCGCAGGATTGCTTCAGGCCCTAATCTGGTTCCGGCACAGCACGCTGAGCCTTTGGTTAATTCCTCTCCCTGGTGGGAAATGAGAGTTAAATTTGCCCGTCCAGACACCTCCAGCTAGTCTCTTACTGTTTCTCGCTATTCCTGTTCATCTTCCGCAGAAATTGCAAACTGGGCCAAACAGGAGGTTAAAGGCACTGACTCTCCAAGTCGGGAGAGTGTTAGTAAAGCGTCTGGAATGTTGCACCCGAGTACCAGGGGACGAGAACTGAGACATATTGGAACACGTCTCCCGATCACACGGTTGATCATACCCTGGGTTCCACATGCATGATTTAGCTGAAGGAAGAATCCCTTAAACATGGAGAGTTGAGACCCGTGGAATGGGTACCATGCAATGTGACTTCAAAGGGTCTTCATTTGCTCACCGAACCTCTCCAATCCTATCACTGCTGCGTTTATGCCCCTGTACACATGCTTGATTCTCTTTCAGAGACATAATGATCCATAGGTTTTAAGATACTTACTAGTCAGGTACATTCTTAGGCGTTTAATATGGGGTGTTGAGTCCATTTCGTTGAGCAAGGAGTAGCTCTTGTCTATTACATATTTGGCTTAAGGAACTTTATCTGTGCTCATTTCAATCTCTGGTTTTATGCAGCACCCCAACTCACCTTTCCCCTTAAGCAAGCATAAGTTGGTTTTCTAAATTTGAGACCCTCTTCTGTTTTGTAATCCAGTTCCTGTGTAGCCAAGTTTACATTCCGTGTATTAATGATATCTTATGATGTTTCTTTTTCTTGTGACTTATTTCAGTTAGAAGCATCATACCTGAATCCACTCATTATGCTGCTACGGGCCTGATGACATAGATTTCATTGCTGAGTGATATTGCATTGTACGTAAGTACCACAACTTCTTTATACATTTTTCACTGTCTGCGATATTGAACTTGTCCCGTAAACGAGGTTCGTGTAAGCAGAGCCGTCCCAAACTTTGGGGTGGCTGTGTCTTTTTGATTTTAATTTCCCTAAGCTATAGGACCATAAGTGGAAGTGCCCTAGGCTCTGTTGCTTTGTTTCTTAGATGTTTCAGGAAACACCATACAGTTCTCCCAAGTGGCTGTTGGCAATTTACATCCCGCCCATCAGCATAACAAGGCTCCCAGTTCTCCATGGCCTGTCGTGCCTTTCTGGATTTTACACTTTTTTCAGATGGCCCTTTTGACCGGGTGGAAGTGAGACTTCATTGTAGTGCAGATTTCCTTTGCAAGCTTGCTTGGTTGGCCTAAAAGGGCGTATGCATTTTTCCTGAATATATTCAGGAAAAAACGCATAAGCCCTTTTTGGCCAAGTGCATCATTGTCAACTTATTGCCTCTTTTCCTATGCTTTAAATGCAATTCCAGTCTACCTCCTGAAATCGGTTTCCTGCAATTCTGCCCCGCTTTCAAGTCCTCTTGGCAGCCTTACTTCAGTATATTTTTGGACGATAGCTGTCATTTATAACTCTGCAGGTTTGTGAATTACTGTGCCCCTGAGCTCCTTTCTTCAACTCGCTTTCTTGTGAGCTGGCCGCAACACCGCAGGATTGCTTCAGGCCCTAATCTGCTTCCGGCACGGCATGCTGAGCCTTTGGTTAATTCCTCTTCCTGGTGGGAAATGAGAGTTAAATTTGCACGTCCAGACACCTCCAGCTAGTCTCTCATTGGTTCTCCCTATTCCTGTTCATCTTCCACGGAAATTGCAAACTGGGCCAAACAGGAGGTTAAAGGCACTGACTCTCCAAGTTGGGAGAGAGTTAGTAAAGCGTCTGGAATGTTGCACCCGAGTACCAGGGGACGAGAACTGAGACATATTGGAACATGTCTCCCGATCACACGATTGATCATACTCTGGGTTCCTCATGCATGTTTTAGCTGAAGGAAGAATCCCTTAAACCTGGAGAGTTGAGACCCGTGGAATGGGTACCATGCAATATGACTTCAAAGGGTCTTCATTTGCTCACCGAACCTCTCCAATCCTATCACTGCTGCGTTTATGCCCCTGTACACACGCTTGATTCTCTTTCGGAGACATAGCGATCCATAGGTTTTAAGATACTTACTAGTCAGGTACATTCTTAGGTGTTTAATATGGGGTGTTGAGTCCATTTCATTGAGCAAGGAGTAGCTCTTTTCTATTACATATTTGGCTTAAGGACCTTTATCTGTGCTCATTTCAATCTCTGGTTTTATGCAGCACCCCAACTCACCTTTCCCCTTAAGCAAGCATAAGTTGGTTTTCTAAATTTGAGACCCTGTTCTGTTTTGTAATCCAGTTCCTGTGTAGCCAAGTTTACATTCCATGTATTAATGATATCTTATGATGTTTCTTTTTCTTGTGACTTATTTCAGTTAGAAGCATCATACCTGTATCCACTCATTATGCTGCTACGGGCCTGATGACATAGATTTCATTGCTGAGTGATATTTCATTGCACGTAAGTATCAAAACTTCTATATCCATTTTTCACTTTCTGCGATATGGAACTTGTCCTGTAAAGGAGGTTCTTGTAAGCAGAACCGTCCCAAACTTTGGGGTGGCTGTGTCTTTTTGATTTTAAATTCCCTAAGCTATAGGACCATAAGTTGCAGTGCCCTAGGCTCTGTTGCTTTGTTTTTTAGATGTTTCAGGAAACACCATACACTTCTCCCGAGTGGCTGTTGGCAATTTACATCCCGCCCAACAGCATAACAAGGCTACCAGTTCTCCATGGCCTGTCCTGCCTTTCTGGATTTTACACTTTTTTCAGATGACCCTTTTGACCGGTGGGAAGTGAGACTTCATTGTAGTGCAGATTTACTTTGCAAGCTTGCTTGGTTGGCCAAAAAGGGCGTATGCGTTTTTTCCTGAATATATTCAGGAAAAAATGCATACGCCCTTTTTGGCCAAGTGCATCATTGTCGACGTTCTGCCTCTTTTCCTCTGCTTTAAATGCAATTCCAGTCTACCTCCTGAAATCGTTTTCCTGCAATTCAGTCCCGCTTTCAAGTCCTCTTGGCAACCTTACTTCAGTATATTTTTGGACGATAGCTGTCATTTATAACTCTGCAGGTTTGTGAATTACAGTGCCCCTGAGCTCCTTTCTTCAACTCACTTTCTTGTGAGCTGGCCGCAACACCGCAGGATTGCTTCAGGCCCTAATCTGGTTCCGGCACGGCATGATGACCCTTTGGTTAATTCCTCTTCTTGGTGGCAAATGAGAGTTAAATTTGCCCGTCCAGACACCTCCAGCTAGTCTCTCATTAGTTGTCCCTATTCCTGTTCATCTTCCACAGAAATTGCAAACTGGGCCAAACAGGAGGTTAAAGGCACTGACTCTCCAAGTCGGGAAAGTGTTATTAAAGCATCTGGAATGTTGCACCCGAGTACCAGGGGAGGGAAACTGAGACACATTTGAACACGTCTCCCGATCACACGGTTGATCATACTCTGGGTTCCACATGCATGTTTTAGCTGAAGGAAGAATCCCTTAAACCTGGAGAGTTGAGACCCGTGGAATGGGTACCATGCAATATGACTTCAAAGGGTCTTCATTTGCTCACCGAACCTCTCCAATCCTATCACTGCTGCGTTTATGCCCCTGTACTCACGCTTGATTCTCTTTCAGAGACATAGCAATCCATAAGTTTTAAGATACTTACAAGTTAGGTACATTATTAGGCGTTTAATATGGGGTTTTGAGTCCATTTCGTTGAGCCAGGAGTCGCTCTTGTCTACTACATATTTGGCTTAAGGAACTTTATCTGTGCTCATTTCAATCTCTGGTTTTATGCAGCACCCCAACTCACCTTTCCCCTTAAGCAAGCATAAGTTGGTTTTCTAAATTTGAGACCCTGTTCTCTTTTGTAATCCAGTTCCTGTGTATCCAAGTTTACACTCCGTGTATTAGTGTTATCTTATGATGTTTCTTTTTCTGTGTGACTTATTTCAGTTAGAATCATCATACCTGAATCCAGTCTATGCTTTACAGGCCTGATGACATAGATTTCATTGCTGAGTGATATTGCATTGTACATAAGTACCACAACTTCTTTATCCATTTTTCACTTTCTGCGATATTGAACTTGTACCGTGAATGAGGTTTTTGTAAACAGAGCTGTCCCAAACTTTTGGGTGGCTGTGTCTTTTTGATTTTAATTTCCCTAAGCTATAGGACCATAAGTGGAAGTGCCCTAGGCTCTGTTCCTCAGTTTTTTAGATGTTTCAGGAAACACCATACACTTCTCCCGAGTGGATGTTGGCAATTTAAATCCCGCCCATCAGCATAACAAGGTTCCCAGTTCTCCATGGCCTGTCCTGCCTTTCTGGATTTTACACTTTTTTCAGATAGCTCTTTTGACCGGGGGGAAGTGAGACTTCATTGTAGTGCAGATTTCATTTGCAAGCTTGCTTGGTTGGTCAAAAAGTGCTTATGCATTTTTTCCTGAATATATTCAGGAAATAACGCATACGCCCTTTTGGCCAAGTGCATCATTGTGGAAGTTCTGCCTCTTTTCCTGTGCTTTAAATGCAATTCCAGTCTCCCTCCTGAAATCAGTTTCCTGCAATTCTGCCCCGCTTTCAAGTCCTCTTGGCAGCCTTACTTCAGTATATTTTTGGACGATAGCTGTCATTTACAACTCTGCAGGTTTGTGAATTACAGTGCCCCTGAGCTCCTTTCTTCAACTCGCTTTCTTGTGAGCTGGCCGCAACACCGCAGGACTGCTTCAGGCCCTAATCTGGTTCTGGCACGGCACGCTGAGCCTTTGGTTAATTCCTCTTCCTGGTGGGAAAATGAGAGTTAAATTTGCCCGTCCAGACACCTCCAGCTAGTCTCTCATTGTTTCTCCCTATTCCTGTTTATCTTCCGCAGAAATTGCAAACTGGGCCAAACAGGAGGTTAAAGGCACTGACTCTCCAAGTCAGGAGAGTGTTAATAAAGCGTCTGGAATGTTGCACCTGAGTACCAGGGCACGAAAACTGAGACATATTTGAACCCATCTCCCGATCACACGGTTGATCATACTCTGGGTTCCACATGCATGTTTTAGCTGAAGGAAGAATCCCTTAAACCTGGTTAGTTGTGACCCGTGGAATGGGTACCAGGCAATATGATTTCAAAGGGTCTTCATTTGCTCTCCGAACCTCTCCGATCCTATCACTGCTGCGTTTATGCCCCTGTACACACGCTTGTTTCTCTTTCCGAGACATAGCAATCCATAGGTTTTAAGATACTTACTAGTCAGGTACCTTCTTAGGCGTTTAATATGGGGTGTTGAGTCCATTTCATTGAGCAAGGAGTAGCTCTTGTCTATTCCATATTTGGCTTCAGGAACTTTATCTGTGCTCATTTCAATCTCTGGTTTTATGCAGCACCCCAACTCACCTTTCCCCTTAAGCAAGCATAAGTTGGTTTTCTAAATTTGAAACCCTGTTCTGTTTTGTAATCCAGTTCCTGTGTAGCCAAGTTTACATTCCGTGTATTAGTGATATCTTATGATGTTTCTTTTTCTGTGTGACTTATTTCAGTTAGAATCATCATACCTGAATCCAATCATTATGCTGCTACGGGCCTGATGACATTGATTTCATTTCTGAGTGATATTGCATTGTACGTAAGTACCACAACTTCTTTATCCATTTTTCGCTTTCTGCAATATTGAACTTGTCCCGTAAACGAGGTTCTTGTAAACAGAGCCGTCCCAAACTTTGTGGTGGCTGTGTCTTTTTGATTTTAATTTCCCTAAGCTATAGGACCATAAGTGGAAGTGCCCTAGGCTCCGTTGCTTTGTTTTTTAGATGTTTTAGTAAACACCATACACTTCTCCCAAGTGGCAGTTGGCAATTTATATCCTGCCCATCAGCATAACAAGGCTCCCAGTTCTCCATGGCCTTTCCTGCCTTTCTGGATTTTACACTTTTTTCAGATGGCCCTTTGACCGGGGGAAAGTGAGACTTCATTGTAGTGCAGATTTCCTTTGCAAGCTTGCTTGGTTGGCCAAAAAGTGCATATGCGTTTTTTCCTGAATATATTCAGGAAAAAACACATACGCCCTTTTTGGCCAAGTGCATCATTGTCCACGTTCTGCCTCTTTTCCTATGCTTTAAATGCAATTCCAGTCTACCTCCTGAAATCGGTTTCCTGCAATTCTGCCCCGCTTTCAAGTCCTCTTGGCAGCCTTACTTCAGTATATTTTTGGACGATAGCTGTCATTTATAACTCTGCAGGTTTGTGAATTACAGTGCCCCTGAGCTCCTTTCTTCAACCCGCTTTCTTGTGAGCTGGCCGCAACACTGATCGATTGCTTCAAGCCCTAATCTGGTTCCAGCATGGCACGGTGAGCCTTTGGTTAATTCCTCTTCCTGGTGGGAAATGAGAGTTAAATTTGCCCGTCCAGACACCTCCAGCTAGTCTCTCATTGGTTCTCCCTATTCCTGTTCATCTTCCGCAGAAATTGCAAACTGGGCTAAACTGGAGGTTGCAGGCACTGACTCTCCAAGTCGGGAGAGTGTTAGTAAAGCATCTGGAATGTTGCACCCGAGTACCAGGGGACGAGAACTGAGACATATTGGAACACGTCTCCCGATCACACGGTTGATCATACTCTGGGTTCCACATGCATGTTTTAGCTGAAGGAAGAATCCCTTAAACCTGGAGAGTTGAGACCCGTGGAATGGGTACCATGCAATATGACTTCAAAGGGTCTTCATTTGCTCACCGAATGTCTCCAATCCTATCACTGCTGCGTTTATGCCCCTGTACATATGCTTGATTCTCTTTCAGAGAGATAGCAATCCATAGGCTTTAAGATACTTACTAGTCAGGTACATTCTTAGGCGTTTAATATGGGGTGTTGAGTCCATTTCGTTGAGCAAGGAGTAGTTCTTGTCTATTCCATATTTGGCTTAAGGAACTTTATCTGTGCTCATTTCAATCTCTGGTTTTATGCAGCACCCCAACTCACCTTTCCCCTTAAGCAAGCATAAGTTGGTTTGCTAAATTTGAGAGCCTGTTCTGTTTTGTAATCCAGTTCCTGTGTAGCCAAGTTTACATTTCGTGTATTAATGATATCTTATGATGTCTCTTTTTCTTGTGACTTATTTCAGTTAGAATCATCGTACCTGAATCCACTCATTATGATGCTACGGGCCTGACGACACAGATTTCACTGCTGAGTGATATTGCATTGTACGTAAGTACCAAAACTTCTTTATCCATTTTTCACTGTCTGCGATATTGAACTTGTCCCTTAAACGAGGTTCTTGTAAGCAGAGCCGTCCCAAACTTTAGGGTGGCTGTGTGTTTTTGATTTTAATTTCCCTAAGCTATACGACCATAAGTGGAAGTGCCCTAGGCTCTGTTGCTTTGTTTCTTAGATGTTTCAGGAAACACCATACACTTCTCCCAAGTGGCTGTTGGCAATTTACATCCCGCCCATCAGCATAACAAGGCTCCCAGTTCTCCATGGCCTGTCCTGCCTTTCTGGATTTTACACTTTTTTCAGATGGCCCTTTTGACCGGGGGGAAGTGAGACTTCATTGTAGTGCAGATTTCCTTTGCAAGCTTGCTTGGTTGGCCAAAAACGGCGTATGCTTTTTTTCCTGAATATACTCAGGAAAGAACGCATACGCCCTTTCTGGCCAAGTGCATCATTGTGGACGTTCTGCCTCTTTTCCTATGCTTTAAATGCAATTCCAGTCTACCTCCTGAAATCATTTTCCTGCAATTCTGGCCCGCTTTCAGGTCCTCTTGGCAGCCTTACTTCAGTATATTTTTGGACGATAGCTGTCATTTATAACTCTGCAGGTTTGTGAATTACAGTGCCCCTGAGCTCCTTTCTTCAGCTCGCTTTCTTGTGAGATGGCCACAACACCGCAGGATTTCTTCAGGCCCTAATCTGGTTCCGGCACGGCACGCTGAGCCTTTGGTTAATTCCTCTTCCTGATGGGAAATGAGAGTTAAATTTGCACGTCCAGACACCTCCAGCGAGACTCTCATTGGTTCTCCCTATTCCTGTTCATCTTCCGCAGAAATTGCAAACTGGGCCAAACAGGAGGTTAAAGGCACTGACTCTCCAAGTCGGTAGAGTGTTAGTAAAGCGTCTGTAATGTTGCACCCGAGTACCAGGGGACGAGAACTGAGACATATTGGAACACGTCTCCCGATCACACGGTTGATCATACTCTGGGTTCCACATGCATGTTTTAGCTGAAGGAAGAATCCCTTAAACGTGGAGAGTTGAGACCCGTGGAATGGGTACCATGCAATATGACTTCAAAGGGTCTTCATTTGCTCACCGAACCTCTCCAATCCTATCACTCCTGCATTTATGCCCCTGTACACACGCTTGATTCTCTTTTGGAGACATAGCAATCCATAGGTTTTAAGATACTTACTAGTCAGCTACATTCTTAGGCTTTTAATATGGGGTGTTGAGTCCATTTCGTTGAGCAAGGAGTAGCTCTTGTCTATTCCATATTTGGCTTAAGGAACTTTATCTGTGCTCATTTCATCTCTAGTTTTATGCAGAACCCAAACTCACCTTTCCCCTTAAGCAAGCATAAGTTGGTTTTCTAAATTTGAGACCCTGTTCTGTTTTGTAATCCAGTTCCTGTGTAGCCAAGTTTACATTCCGTGTATTAGTGATATGTTATGATGTTTCTTTTCCTGTGTGACTTATTTCAGTTAGAATCATCATACCTGAATCCACTCATTATGCTGCTACGGGCCTGATGACATAGATTTCATTGCTGAGTGATATTGCATTGTACGTAAGTACCACAACTGCTTTATCCATTTTTCACTTTCTGCGATATAGAACTAGTCCCATAAACGAGTTTCTTGTAAACAGAGCCGTCCCAAACTTAGGGGTGGCTGTGTCTTTTTGATTTTAATTTCCCTAAGCTATAGGGCCATAAGTGGAAGTGCCCTAGGCTCTGTTGCTTTGTTTTTTAGATGTTTCAGGAAACACCATACACTTCTCCCAAGTGGCTGTTGGCAATTTACATCCCGCCCATCAGCATAACAAGGCTCCCAGTTCTCCATGGCCTGTCCTGCCTGTCTGGATTTTACACTTTTTTCAGATGGCCCTTTTGACCGGGGGGAAGTGAGACTTCATTGTAGTGCAGATTTCCTTTGCAAGCTTGCTTGGTTGGCCAAAAACGGCGTATGCTTTTTTTCCTGAATATATTCAGGAAAAAACGCATACGCCCTTTTTGGCCAAGTGCATCATTGTCTACGTTCTGCCTCTTTTCCTATGCTTTAAATGCAATTCCAGTCTACCTCCCGATATCGGTTTCCTGCAATTCTGCCCCGCTTTCATGTCCTCTTGGCAGCCTTACTTCAGTATATTTTTGGACGATAGCTGTCATTTATAACTCTGCAGGTTTGTGAATTACAGTGCCCCTGAACTCCTTTCTTCAACTCGCTTTCTTGTGAGCTGGCCGCAACAACGCAGGATTACTTCAGGCCCTAATCTGGTTCCGGCACGGCACGCTGAGCTTTTGGATAATTCCTCTTCCTGGTGGGAAATGAGAGTTAAATTTGCCCGTCCAGACACCTCCAGCTAGTCTCTCATTGGTCCTCCCTATTCCTGTTCATCTTCCGCAGAAATTGCAAACTGGGCCAAACAGGAGGTTAAAGGCACTGACTCTCCAAGTCGGCAGAGTGTTAGTAAAGCGTCTGTAATGTTGCACCCGAGTACCAGGGGACGAGAACTGAGACATATTGGAACACGTCTCCCGATCACACGGTTGGTCATACTCTGGGTTCCACATGCATGTTTTAGCTGAAGGAAGAATCCCTTAAACGTGGAGAGTTGAGACCCGTGGAATGGGTACCATGCAATATGACTTCAAAGGGTCTTCATTTGCTCACCGAACCTCTCCAATCCTATCACTCCTGCATTTATGCCCCTGTACACACGCTTGATTCTTTTTTGGAGACATAGCAATCCATAGGTTTTAAGATACTTACTAGTCAGCTACATTCTTAGGCTTTTAATATGGGGTGTTGAGTCCATTTCGTTGAGCAAGGAGTAGCTCTTGTCTATTCCATATTTGGCTTAAGGAACTTTATCTGTGCTCATTTCATCTCTAGTTTTATGCAGCACCCCAACTCACCTTTCCCCTTAAGCAAGCATAAGTTGGTTTTCTAAATTTGAGACCCTGTTCTGTTTTGTAATCCAGTTCCTGTGTAGCCAAGTTTACATTCCGTGTATTAGTGATATGTTATGATGTTTCTTTTCCTGTGTGACTTATTTCAGTTAGAATCATCATACCTGAATCCACTCATTATGCTGCTACGGGCCTGATGACATAGATTTCATTGCTGAGTGATATTGCATTGTACATAAGTACCACAACTGCTTTATCCATTTTTCGCTTTCTTCGATATTGAACTTGTACCGTAAACGAGGTTCTTGTAAACAGAGCCGTCCCAAATTTTTGGGTGGCTGTGTCTTTTTGATTTTAATTTCCCTAAGCTATAGGACCATAAGTGGAAGTGCCCTAGGCTCTGTTGCTTTGTTTTTCAGATGTTTCAGGAAACATCATACACTTCTCCCGAGTGGCTGTTGGCAATATACATCCCGCCCATCAGCATAACAAGGCTCCCAGTTCTCCATGGCCTGTCCTGCCTTTCTGGATTTTACACTTTTTTCAGATGTCCCTTTTGACTGGGAGGACGTGAGACTTCATTGTAGTGCAGATTTCCTTTTCAAGCTTGCTTGGTTGGCCAAAAATGGCGTATGCGTTTTGTCCTGAATATATTCAGGAAGAAACGCATACGCCCTTTTTGGCCAAGTGCATCATTGTCGACGTTCTGCCTCTCTTCCTATGCTTTAAATGCAATTCCAGTCTACCTCCTGAAATCGGTTTCCTGCAATTCTGCCCCGCTTTCAAGTCCTCTTGGCAGCCTTACTTCAGTATATTTTTGGACGATAGCTGTCATTTATAACTCTGCAGGTTTGTGATTTACAGTGCCCCTGAGCTCCTTTCTTCAACTCACTTTCTTGTGAGCTGGCCGCAACACCGCAGGATTGCTTCAGGCCCTAATCTGGTTCCGGCACGGCACACTGAGCCTTTGGTTAACTCCTCTTCCTGGTGGGAAATGAGAGTTAAATTTGCCCGTCCAGACACCTCCAGCTAGTCTCTCATTGGTTCTCCCTATTCCTGTTCATCTTCCGCAGAATTTGCAAACTGGGCCAGACAGGAGGTTAAAGGCACTGATTCTCCAAGTCGGGAGAGTGTTAGTAAAGCATCTGGAATGTTGCACCCGAGTACCAGGGGACGAAAACTGAGACATATTTGAACACGTCTCCCGATCACATGGTTGATCATACTCGGGGTTCCACATTCATTTTTCAGCTGAAGGAAGAATCCCTTAAACCTGGAGAGTTGAGACCCGTGGAATGGGTACCATGCAATATGACTTCAAAGGGTCTTCATTTGCCCACCGAACCTCTCCAATCCTATCACTGCTGCGTTTATGCTCCTGTACACACGCTTGATTCTCTTTCAGAGACATAGCAATCCATAGTTTTTAAGATACTTACTAGTCAGGTACATTCTTAGGCGTTTAATATGTGGTGTTGAGTCTATTTCGTTGAGCAAGGAGTAGCTCTTGTCTATTCCATATTTGGCTTAAGGAACTTTATCTGTGCTCATTTCAATCTCTGGTTTTATGCAGCACCCCAACTCACCTTTCCCCTTAAGCAAGCATAAGTTGGTTTTCTAAATTTGAGATCCTGTTCTGTTTTGTAATCCAGTTCCTGTGTAGCCAAGTTTACATTCCGTGTATTAGTGATATCTTATGATGTTTCTTTTTCTGTGTGACTTATTTCAGTTAGAATCATCATACCTGAATGCACTCTATGCTGCTACAAGCCTGATGACATAGATTTCATTGCTGAGTGATATTGCATTGTACGTAAGTACCACAACTTCTTTATCCATTTTTCACTTTCTGCGATATTGAACTTGTACCGTAAACGTGGTTCTTGTAAACAGAGCCATCCCAAACTTTGGGGTGGCTGTGTCTTTTTGATTTTAATTTCCCTAAGCTATAGGACTATAAGTGGAAGTGCCCTAGGCTCTGTTGCTTTGTTTTTTAGATGTTTCAGGAAACACCATACACTTCTCCCAAGTGGCTGTTGGCAATTTACATCCCGCCCATCAGCATAAAAAGGCTCCCAGTTCTCCATGGCCTGTCCTGCCTTTCTAGATTTTACACTGTTTTCAGATCGCCCTTTTGACCAGGGGGAAGTGAGACTTCATTGTAGTGCAGATTTCCTTTGCAAGCTTGCTTGTTTGGCCAAAAAGGGCGTATGCGTTTTTTCCTGAATATATTCAGGAAAAAACGCATACGCCCTTTTTGGCAAAGTGCCTCATTGTCGACGTTCTGCCTCTTTTCCTCTGCTTTAAATGCAATTCCAGTCTACCTCCTGAAATCGGTTTCCTGCAATTCTGCCCCGCTTTCAAGTCCTCTTGGCAGCCTTACTTCAGTATATTTTTGGATGATAGCTGTCATTTATAACTCTGCAGGTTTGTGAATTACAGTGCCCCTGAGCTCCTTTCTTCAACTCGCTTTCTTGTGAGCTGGCCGTAACACCGCAGGATTGCTTCAGGCCCTAATCTCGTTCCGGCACGGCATGCTGAGCCTTTGGTTAATTCCTCTCCCTGGTGGGAAATGAGAGTTAAATTTGCCCGTCCAAACACCTCCAGCTAGTCTTTCATTGGTTCTCCCTATTCCTGTTCATCTTCTGCAGAAATTGCAAACTGGGCCAAACAGGAGGTTAAAGGCACTGACTCTCCAAGTCGGGAGAGTGTTAGTAAAGCGTCTGGAATGTTGCACCCGAGTATCAGGGGACGAGAACTGAGACATATTGGAACACGTCTCCCGATCACACGGTTGATCATACTCTGGGTTCCACATGCATGATTTAGCTGAAGGAAGAATCCCTTAAACCTGGAGCGTTGAGACCCGTGGAATGGGTACCATGCAATATGACTTCAAAGGGTCTTCATTTTCTCTCCAAACCTCTCCAATCCTATCACTGCTGCGTTTATGCCCCTGTACACACGCTTGATTCTCTTTCGGAGACATAGTGATCCATAGGTTTTAAGATACTTACTAGTCAGGTACATTCTTAGGCGTTTAATATGGGGTGTTGAGTCCATTTCGTTGAGCAAGGAGTAGCTCTTGTCTATTCCATATTTGGCTTAAGGAACTTTATCTGTGCTCCTTTCAATCTCTGGTTTTATGCAGCACCCCAACTCACCTTTCCCCTTAAGCAAGCATAAGTTGGTTTTCTAAATTTGAGACCCTGTTCTGTTTTGTAATCCAGTTCCTGTGTAGCCAAGTTTACATTCCGTGTATTAGTGATATCTTATGATGTTTCTTTTTCTGTGTGACTTATTTCAGTTAGAATCATCATACCTGAAACCACTCATTATGCTGCTACGGGCCTGATGACATAGATTTCATTGCTGAGTGATATTGCATTGTACGTAAGTACCACAACTTCTTTATCCATTTTTCACTTTCTGCGATATTGAACTTGTCCCGTAAACGAGTTTCTTGTAAACAGAGCCGTCCCAAACTTTAGGGTGGCTGTGTCTTTTTGATTTTAATTTCCCTAAGCTATAGGGCCATAAGTGGAAGTGCCCTAGGCTCTGTTGCTTTGTTTTTTAGATGTTTCAAGAAACACCATACACTTCTCCCCAGTGGCTGTTGGCAATATACATCCTGCCCATCAGCAAAACAAGGCTCCCAGTTCTCCATGGCCTGTCCTGCCTTTCTGGATTTTACACTTTTTTCAGTTGGCCCTTTTGACCGGAGGGAAGTGAGACTTCATTGTAGTGCAGATTTCCTTTGCAAGCTTGCTTGGTTGGCCAAAAAGGGCGTATGCGTTTTTTCCTGAATATATTCAGGAAAAAACGCATACGCCCTTTTTGGCCAAGTGCATCATTGTCGACGTTTTGCCTCTTTTCCTGTGCTTTAAATGCAATTCCAGTGTACCTCCTGAAATTGCTTTCCTGCAATTCTGCCCCGCTTTCAAGTCCTCTTGGCAGCCTTACTTCAGTATATTTTTGGACGATAGCTGTCATTTATAACTCTGCAGGTTTGTGAATTACAGTGCCCCTGAGCTCCTTTCTTCAACTCGCTTTCTTGTGAGCTGGCCGCAACACCGCAGGATTGCTTCAGGCCCTAATCTGGTTCCGGCACGGCACGCTGAGCCTTTGGTTAATTCCTCTTCCTGGTGGGAAATGAGAGTTAAATTTGCCCGTCCAGACACCTCCAGCTAGTCTCTCATTGGTTCTCCCTATTCCTGTTCATCTTCCGTAGAAATTGCAAACTTGGCCTAACAGGAGGTTAAAGGCACTGACTCTCCAAGTCGGGAGTGTTAGTAAAGCGTCTGGAATGTTGCACCCGAGTACCAGGGGACGAGAACTGAGACATATTGGAACACGTCTCCCGATCACACGGTTGATCATACTCTGGGTTCCACATGCATGATTTAGCTGAAAGAAGAATCCCTTAAACCTGGAGAGTTGAGACCCGTGGAATGGGTACCATGCAATATGACTTCAAAGGGTCTTCATTTGCTCACCGAACCTCTCCAATCCTATCACTGCTGCGTTTATGCCCCTGTACACATGCTTGATTCACTTCGGAGACATAGCGATCCATAGGTTTTAAGATACTTACTAGTCAGGTAGATTCTTAGGCGTTTAATATGGGGTGTTGAGTCCATTTCGTTGAGCAAGGAGTAGCTCTTGACTATTACATATTTGGCTTAAGGAACTTTATCTGTGCTCATTTCAATCTCTGGTTTTATGCAGCACCCCAACTCACCTTTCCCCTTAAGCAAGCATAAGTTGGTTTTCTAAATTTGAGACCCTGTTCTCTTTTGTAATCCAGTTCCTGTGTAGCCAAGTTTACATTCCGTGTATTAGTGATATCTTATGATGTTTCTTTTTCTGTGTGACTTATTTCAGTTAGAATCATCACACCTGAATCCACTCATTATGCTGCTATTGGCCTGATGACATAGATTTCATTGCTGAGTGATATTGCATTGTACGTAAGTACCACAACTTCTTTATCCATTTTTCACTTTCTGTGATATTGAACTTGTCCCGTAAATGAGTTTCTTGTAAACAGAGCCGTCCCAAACTTTGGGGTGGCTGTGTCTTTTTGATGATAATTTCCCTAAGCTATAGGGCCATAAGTTTAAGTGCCCTAGGCTCTGTTGCTTTGTTTTTTAGATGTTTCAGGAAACACCATACACTTCTCCCCAGTGGCTGTTGGCAATATACATCCCGCCCATCAGCATAACAAGGCTCCCAGTTCTCCATGGCCTGTCCTGCCTTTCTGGATTTTACACTTTTTTCAGTTGGCCCTTTTGACCGGAGGGAAGTGTGACTTCATTGTAGTGCAGATTTCCTTTGCAAGCTTGCTTGGTTGGCAAAAAACGGCGTATGCGTTTTTTCCTGAATATATTCAGGAAAAAACGCATACGCCCTTTTTGGCCAAGTGCATCATTGTCGACGTTTTGCCTCTTTTCCTGTGCTTTAAATGCAATTCCAGTGTACCTCCTGAAATTGCTTTCCTGCAATTCTGCCCCGCTTTCAAGTCCTCTTGGCAGCCTTACTTCAGTATATTTTTGGACGATAGCTGTCATTTATAACTCTGCAGGTTTGTGAATTACAGTGCCCGTGAGCTCCTTTCTTCAACTCGCTTTCTTGTGAGCTGGCCGCAACACCGCAGGATTGCTTCAGGCCCTAATCTGGTTCCGGCACGGCACGCTGAGCCTTTGGTTAATTCCTCTTCCTGGTGGGAAATGAGAGTTAAATTTGCCCGTCCAAACACCTCCAGCTAGTCTCTCATTGGTTCTCCCTATTCCTGTTCATCTTCCGCAGGAATTGCAAACTGGGCCAAACAGGAGGTTAAAGGCACTGACTCTCCAAGTCGGGAGAGTGTTAGTAAAGCGTCTGGAATGTTGCACCCGAGTATCAGGAGACGAGAACTGAGACATATTGGAACACGTCTCCCGATCACACAGTTGATCATACTCTGGGTTCCACATGCATGATTTAGCTGAAGGAAGAATCCCTTAAACCTGGAGAGTTGAGACCCGTGGAATGGGTACCATGCAATATGACTTCAAGGGGTCTTCATTTGCTCTCTGAACCTCTGCAATCCTATCACTGCTGCGTTTATGCCCCTGTACACACGCTTGATTCTCTTTTGGAGACATAGTGATGCATAGGTTTTAAGATACTTACTAGTCATGTACATTCTTAGGCGTTTAATATGGGGTGTTGAGTCCATTTCATTGAGCAAGGAGTAGCTCTTGTCTATTACATATTTGGCTTAAGGAACTTTATCTGTGCTCATTTCAATCTCTGGTTTTATGCAGCACCCCAACTCACCTTTCCCCATAAGCAAGCATAAGTTGGTTTTCTAAATTTGAGACCCTGTTCTGTTTTGTAATCCAGTTCCTGTGTAGCCAAGTTTACATTCCTTGTATTAGTGATATCTTATGATGTTTCTTTTTCTGTGTGACTTATTTCAGTTAGAATCATCACACCTGAATCCACTCATTATGCTGCTATGGGCCTGATGACATAGATTTCATTGCTGAGTGATATTGCATTGTACGTAAGTATCACAACTTCTTTATCCATTTTTCTCTTTCTGTGATATTGAACTTGTCCTGTAAACGAGTTTCTTTTAAACAGAGCCGTCCCAAACTTTGGGGTGGCTGTGTCTTTTTGATTTTAATTTCCCTAAGCTATAGGGCCATAAGTGGAAGTGCCCTAGGCTCTGTTGCTTTGTTTTTTAGATGTTTCAGGAAACACCATACATTTCTCCCGAGTGGCTGTTGGCAATATACATCCCGCCCATCAGCAAAACAAGGCTCACAGTTCTCCCTGGCCTGTCCTGCCTTTCTGGATTTTACACTTTTTTCAGTTGGCCCTTTTGACCGGGGGGAAGTGAGACTTCATTGTAGTGCAGATTTCCTTTGCAAGCTTGCTTGGTTGGCCAAAAAGGGCGTATGCGTTTTTTCCTGAATATATTCAGGAAAAAACGCATACGCACTTTTTGGCCAAGTGCATCATTGTCGACGTTCTGCCTCTTTTCCTATGCTTTAAATGCAATTCCAGTGTACCTCCTGAAATTGGTTTCCTGCAATTCTGCCCCGCTTTCAAGTCCTCTTGGCAGCCTTACTTCAGTATATTTTTGGACGATAGCTGTCATTTATAACTCTGCAGGTTTGTGAATTACAGTGGCCCTGAGCTCCTTTCTTCAACTCGCTTTCTTGTGAGCTGGCCGCAACACCGCAGGATTGCTTCAGGCCCTAATCTGGTTCCGGCACGGCACGCTGAGCCTTTGGTTAATTCCTCTTCCTGGTGGGAAATGAGAGTTAAATTTGCCCGTCCAGACACCTCCAGCTAGTCTCTCATTGGTTCTCCCTATTCCTGTTCATCTTCCGCAGAAATTGCAAACTGGGCCAAACAGGTGGTTAAAGGCACTGACTCTCCAAGTCGGGAGAGTGTTAGTAAAGCGTCTGGAATGTTGCACCCGAGTACCAGGGGACGAGAAGTGAGACATATTGGAACTCGTCTCCCGATCACATGGTTGATCATACTCTGGGTTCCACATGCATGATTTAGCTGAAGGAAGAATCCCTTAAACCTGGAGAGTTGAGACCCGTGGAATGGGTACCATGCAATATGACTTCAAAGGGTCTTCATTTGCTCACCGAACCTCTCCAATCCTATCACTGCTGCATTTATGCCCCTCTACACATGCTTGATTCTCTTTCGGAGACATAGCAATCCATAGCTTTTAATATACTTACTAGTCAGGTACATTCTTAGGAGTTTAATATGGGGTGTTGAGTCCATTTCGTTGAGCAAGGAGTAGCTCTTGTCTATTACATATTTGGCTTAAGGAACTTTATCTGTGCTCATTTCAATCTCTGGTTTTATGCAGCACCCCAACTCACCTTTCCCCTTAAGCAAGCATAAGTTGGTTTTCTAAATTTGAGACCCTATTCTGTTTTGTAATCCAGTTCCTGTGTAGCCAAGTTTATATTCCGTGTATTAGTGATATCTTATGATGTTTCTTTTTCTGTGTGACTTATTTCAGTTAGAATCATCATACCTGAATCCACTCATTATGCTGCTATGGGCCTGATGAAATAGATTTCATTGCTGAGTGATATTGCATTGCACGTAAGTACCAAAACTTCTATATCCATTTTTCACTTTCTGCGATATTGAACTTGTCCCGTAAATGAGTTTCTTGTAAACAGAGCCGTCCCAAACTTTGGGGTGGCTGTGTCTTTTTTATTTTAATTTCCCTAAGCTATAGGGCCATAAGTGGAAGTGCCCTAGGCTCTGTTGCTTTCTTTTTTAGATGTTTCAGAAAACACCATACACTTCTCCCGAGTGGCTGTTGGCAATATACATCCCGCCCATCAGCATAACAAGTCTCCCAGTTCTCCAGGGCCTGTCCTGCCTTTCTGGATTTTACACTTTTTTCAGTTGGCCCTTTTGACCGGGGGGAAGTGAGACTTCATTGTAGTGCAGATTTCCTTTGCAAGCTTGCTTGGTTGGCCAAAAAGGGCGTATGCGTTTTTTCCTGAATATATTCAGAAAAAAACGCATACGCCCTTTTTGGCCAAGTGCATCATTGTCGACGTTTTGCCTCTTTTCCTATGCTTTAAATGCAATTCCAGTGTACCTCCTGAAATTGGTTTCCTGCAATTCTGCCCCGCTTTCATGTCCTCTTGGCAGCCTTACTTCAGTATATTTTTGGACGATAGCTGTCATTTATAACTCTGCAGGTTTGTGAATTACAGTGCCCCTGTGTTCCTTTCTTCAACTCGCTTTCTTGTGAGCTGGCCGCAACACCGCAGGATTGCTTCAGGCCCTAATCTGGTTCCGGCACGGCACGCTGAGCCTTTGGTTAATTCCTCTTCCTGGTGGGAAATGAGAGTTAAATTTGCCCGTCCAGACACCTCCAGCTAGTCTCTCATTGGTTCTCCCTATTCCTGTTCATCTTCCGCAGGAATTGCAAACTGGGCCAAACAGGAGGTTAAAGGCACTGACTCTCCAAGTCGGGAGAGTGTTAGTAAAGCGTCTGGAATGTTGCACCCGAGTACCAGGGGACGAGAACTGAGACATATTGGAACACGTCTCCCAATCACACAGTTGATCATACTCTGGGTTCCACATGCATGTTTTAATTGAAGGAAGAATCCCTTAAACCTGGAGAGTTGAGACCCGTGGAATGGGTACCATGCAATATGACTTCAAAGGGTCTTCATTTGCTCACCAAACCTCTGAAATCCTATCACTGCTGCGTTTATGCCCCTGTACACACACTTGATTCTCTTTCGGAGAGATAGCAATCCATAGCTTTTAAGATACTTACTAGTCAGGTACATTCTTAGGCGTTTAATATGGGGTGTTGAGTCCATTTCATTGAGCAAGGAGTAGCTCTTGTGTATTACATATTTGGCTTAAGGAACTTTATCTGTGCTCATTTCAATCTCTGGTTTTATGCAGCACCCCAACTCACCTTTCCCCTTAAGCAAGCATAAGTTGGTTTTCTAAATTTGAGAACCTGTTGTGTTTTGTAATCCAGTTCCTGTGTAGCCAAGTTTACATTCCGTGTATTAGAGATATCTTATGATGTTTCCTTTTCTGTGTGACTTATTTCAGTTAGAATCATCATACGTGAATCCACTCATTATGCTGCTACGGGCCTGATGACATAGATTTCATTGCTGAGTGATATTGCATTGTACGTAAGTACCTCAACTTCTTTATCCATTTTTCACTTTCTGCGATATTGTACTTGTACCATAAACAAGGTTCTTGTAAACAGAGCCGTCCCAAAATTTGGGGTGGCTGTGTCTTTTTGATTTTAATTTCCCTAAGCTATAGGACCATAAGTGGAAGTGCCCTAGGCTCTGTTGCTTTGTTTCTTAGATGTTTCAGGAAACACCATACACTTGTCCCGAGTCGCTGTTGGCAATATACGTCCCGACCATCAGCATAACAAGTCTCCCTGTTCTCCATGGCCTGTCCTGCCTTTGTGGATTTTACACTTTTTTCAGATGGCCCCCTTGACCGGGGGGAAGTGAGACTTCATTGTAGTGCAGATTTCCTTTGCAAGCTTGCTTGGTTGGCCAAAAAGGGCGTATGCATTTTTTCCTGAACATATTCAAGAAAAAACGCATACGCCCTTTTTGGCCAAGTGCATCATTGTCGACGTTCTGCCTCTTTTCCTATGCTTTGAAGGCAATTCCAGTCTACCTCCTGAAATCGGTTTCCTGCAATTCTGCCCCGCTTTCAAGTCCTCTTGGCAGCCTTACTTCAGTATATTTTTGGACGATAGCTGTCATTTATAACTCTGCAGGTTTGTGAATTACAGTGCCCCTGAGTTCCTTTCTTCAACTCGCTTTCTTGTGAGCTGGCCGCAACACCGCAGGATTGCTTCAGGCCCTAATCTGGTTCCGGCACAGCACGCTGAGCCTTTGGTTAATTCCTCTCCCTGGTGGGAAATGAGAGTTAAATTTGCCCGTCCAGACACCTCCAGCTAGTCTCTTACTGTTTCTCGCTATTCCTGTTCATCTTCCGCAGAAATTGCAAACTGGGCCAAACAGGAGGTTAAAGGCACTGACTCTCCAAGTCGGGAGAGTGTTAGTAAAGCGTCTGGAATGTTGCACCCGAGTACCAGGGGACGAGAACTGAGACATATTGGAACACGTCTCCCGATCACACGGTTGATCATACCCTGGGTTCCACATGCATGATTTAGCTGAAGGAAGAATCCCTTAAACATGGAGAGTTGAGACCCGTGGAATGGGTACCATGCAATGTGACTTCAAAGGGTCTTCATTTGCTCACCGAACCTCTCCAATCCTATCACTGCTGCGTTTATGCCCCTGTACACATGCTTGATTCTCTTTCAGAGACATAATGATCCATAGGTTTTAAGATACTTACTAGTCAGGTACATTCTTAGGCGTTTAATATGGGGTGTTGAGTCCATTTCGTTGAGCAAGGAGTAGCTCTTGTCTATTACATATTTGGCTTAAGGAACTTTATCTGTGCTCATTTCAATCTCTGGTTTTATGCAGCACCCCAACTCACCTTTCCCCTTAAGCAAGCATAAGTTGGTTTTCTAAATTTGAGACCTTCTTCTGTTTTGTAATCCAGTTCCTGTGTAGCCAAGTTTACATTCCGTGTATTAATGATATCTTATGATGTTTCTTTTTCTTGTGACTTATTTCAGTTAGAAGCATCATACCTGAATCCACTCATTATGCTGCTACGGGCCTGATGACATAGATTTCATTGCTGAGTGATATTGCATTGTACGTAAGTACCACAACTTCTTTATACATTTTTCACTGTCTGCGATATTGAACTTGTCCCGTAAACGAGGTTCGTGTAAGCAGAGCCGTCCCAAACTTTGGGGTGGCTGTGTCTTTTTGATTTTAATTTCCCTAAGCTATAGGACCATAAGTGGAAGTGCCCTAGGCTCTGTTGCTTTGTTTCTTAGATGTTTCAGGAAACACCATACAGTTCTCCCAAGTGGCTGTTGGCAATTTACATCCCGCCCATCAGCATAACAAGGCTCCCAGTTCTCCATGGCCTGTCCTGCCTTTCTGGATTTTACACTTTTTTCAGATGGCCCTTTTGACCGGGTGGAAGTGAGACTTCATTGTAGTGCAGATTTCCTTTGCAAGGTTGCTTGGTTGGCCTAAAAGGGCGTATGCGTTTTTCCTGAATATATTCAGGAAAAACGCATACGCCCTTTTTGGCCAAGTGCATCATTGTCAACTTATTGCCTCTTTTCCTATGCTTTAAATGCAATTCCAGTCTACCTCCTGAAATCGGTTTCCTGCAATTCTGCCCCGCTTTCAAGTCCTCTTGGCAGCCTTACTTCAGTATATTTTTGGACGATAGCTGTCATTTATAACTCTGCAGGTTTGTGAATTACTGTGCCCCTGAGCTCCTTTCTTCAACTCGCTTTCTTGTGAGCTGGCCGCAACACCGCAGGATTGCTTCAGGCCCTAATCTGCTTCCGGCACGGCATGCTGAGCCTCTGGTTAATTCCTCTTCCTGGTGGGAAATGAGAGTTAAATTTGCACGTCCAGACACCTCCAGCTAGTCTCTCATTGGTTCTCCCTATTCCTGTTCATCTTCCACGGAAATTGCAAACTGGGCCAAACAGGAGGTTAAAGGCACTGACTCTCCAAGTTGGGAGAGAGTTAGTAAAGCGTCTGGAATGTTGCACCCGAGTACCAGGGGACGAGAACTGAGACATATTGGAACATGTCTCCCGATCACACGATTGATCATACTCTGGGTTCCTCATGCATGTTTTAGCTGAAGGAAGAATCCCTTAAACCTGGAGAGTTGAGACCCGTGGAATGGGTACCATGCAATATGACTTCAAAGGGTCTTCATTTGCTCACCGAACCTCTCCAATCCTATCACTGCTGCGTTTATGCCCCTGTACACACGCTTGATTCTCTTTCGGAGACATAGCGATCCATAGGTTTTAAGATACTTACTAGTCAGGTACATTCTTAGGTGTTTAATATGGGGTGTTGAGTCCATTTCATTGAGCAAGGAGTAGCTCTTTTCTATTACATATTTGGCTTAAGGACCTTTATCTGTGCTCATTTCAATCTCTGGTTTTATGCAGCACCCCAACTCACCTTTCCCCTTAAGCAAGCATAAGTTGGTTTTCTAAATTTGAGACCCTGTTCTGTTTTGTAATCCAGTTCCTGTGTAGCCAAGTTTACATTCCATGTATTAATGATATCTTATGATGTTTCTTTTTCTTGTGACTTATTTCAGTTAGAAGCATCATACCTGTATCCACTCATTATGCTGCTACGGGCCTGATGACATAGATTTCATTGCTGAGTGATATTTCATTGCACGTAAGTACCAAAACTTCTATATCCATTTTTCACTTTCTGCGATATGGAACTTGTCCTGTAAAGGAGGTTCTTGTAAGCAGAACCGTCCCAAACTTTGGGGTGGCTGTGTCTTTTTGATTTTAAATTCCCTAAGCTATAGGACCATAAGTTGCAGTGCCCTAGGCTCTGTTGCTTTGTTTTTTAGATGTTTCAGGAAACACCATACACTTCTCCCGAGTGGCTGTTGGCAATTTACATCCCGCCCAACAGCATAACAAGGCTACCAGTTCTCCATGGCCTGTCCTGCCTTTCTGGATTTTACACTTTTTTCAGTTGGCCCTTTTGACCGGTGGGAAGTGAGACTTCATTGTAGTGCAGATTTACTTTGCAAGCTTGCTTGGTTGGCCAAAAAGGGCGTATGCGTTTTTTCCTGAATATATTCAGGAAAAAATGCATACGCCCTTTTTGGCCAAGTGCATCATTGTCGACGTTCTGCCTCTTTTCCTCTGCTTTAAATGCAATTCCAGTCTACCTCCTGAAATCGTTTTCCTGCAATTCAGTCCCGCTTTCAAGTCCTCTTGGCAACCTTACTTCAGTATATTTTTGGACGATAGCTGTCATTTATAACTCTGCAGGTTTGTGAATTACAGTGCCCCTGAGCTCCTTTCTTCAACTCGCTTTCTTGTGAGCTGGCCGCAACACCGCAGGATTGCTTCAGGCCCTAATCTGGTTCCGGCACGGCATGATGACCCTTTGGTTAATTCCTCTTCTTGGTGGCAAATGAGAGTTAAATTTGCCCGTCCAGACACCTCCAGCTAGTCTCTCATTAGTTGTCCCTATTCCTGTTCATCTTCCACAGAAATTGCAAACTGGGCCAAACAGGAGGTTAAAGGCACTGACTCTCCAAGTCGGGAAAGTGTTATTAAAGCATCTGGAATGTTGCACCCGAGTACCAGGGGAGGAAAACTGAGACACATTTGAACACGTCTCCCGATCACACGGTTGATCATACTCTGGGTTCCACATGCATGTTTTAGCTGAAGGAAGAATCCCTTAAACCTGGAGAGTTGAGACCCGTGGAATGGGTACCATGCAATATGACTTCAAAGGGTCTTCATTTGCTCACCGAACCTCTCCAATCCTATCACTGCTGCGTTTATGCCCCTGTACTCACGCTTGATTCTCTTTCAGAGACATAGCAATCCATAAGTTTTAAGATACTTACAAGTTAGGTACATTATTAGGCGTTTAATATGGGGTTTTGAGTCCATTTCGTTGAGCCAGGAGTCGCTCTTGTCTACTACATATTTGGCTTAAGGAACTTTATCTGTGCTCATTTCAATCTCTGGTTTTATGCAGTACCCCAACTCACCTTTCCCCTTAAGCAAGCATAAGTTGGTTTTCTAAATTTGAGACCCTGTTCTCTTTTGTAATCCAGTTCCTGTGTATCCAAGTTTACACTCCGTGTATTAGTGTTATCTTATGATGTTTCTTTTTCTGTGTGACTTATTTCAGTTAGAATCATCATACCTGAATCCAGTCTATGCTTTACAGGCCTGATGACATAGATTTCATTGCTGAGTGATATTGCATTGTACATAAGTACCACAACTTCTTTATCCATTTTTCACTTTCTGCGATATTGAACTTGTACCGTGAATGAGGTTTTTGTAAACAGAGCTGTCCCAAACTTTTGGGTGGCTGTGTCTTTTTGATTTTAATTTCCCTAAGCTATAGGACCATAAGTGGAAGTGCCCTAGGCTCTGTTCCTCAGTTTTTTAGATGTTTCAGGAAACACCATACACTTCTCCCGAGTGGATGTTGGCAATTTAAATCCCGCCCATCAGCATAACAAGGTTCCCAGTTCTCCATGGCCTGTCCTGCCTTTCTGGATTTTACACTTTTTTCAGATAGCTCTTTTGACCGGGGGGAAGTGAGACTTCATTGTAGTGCAGATTTCATTTGCAAGCTTGCTTGGTTGGTCAAAAAGTGCTTATGCATTTTTTCCTGAATATATTCAGGAAATAACGCATACGCCCTTTTGGCCAAGTGCATCATTGTGGAAGTTCTGCCTCTTTTCCTGTGCTTTAAATGCAATTCCAGTCTCCCTCCTGAAATCAGTTTCCTGCAATTCTGCCCCGCTTTCAAGTCCTCTTGGCAGCCTTACTTCAGTATATTTTTGGACGATAGCTGTCATTTACAACTCTGCAGGTTTGTGAATTACAGTGCCCCTGAGCTCCTTTCTTCAACTCGCTTTCTTGTGAGCTGGCCGCAACACCGCAGGACTGCTTCAGGCCCTAATCTGGTTCTGGCACGGCACGCTGAGCCTTTGGTTAATTCCTCTTCCTGGTGGGAAAATGAGAGTTAAATTTGCCCGTCCAGACACCTCCAGCTAGTCTCTCATTGTTTCTCCCTATTCCTGTTTATCTTCTGCAGAAATTGCAAACTGGGCCAAACAGGAGGTTAAAGGCACTGACTCTCCAAGTCAGGAGAGTGTTAATAAAGCGTCTGGAATGTTGCACCTGAGTACCAGGGCACGAAAACTGAGACATATTTGAACCCATCTCCCGATCACACGGTTGATCATACTCTGGGTTCCACATGCATGTTTTAGCTGAAGGAAGAATCCCTTAAACCTGGTTAGTTGTGACCCGTGGAATGGGTACCAGGCAATATGATTTCAAAGGGTCTTCATTTGCTCTCCGAACCTCTCCGATCCTATCACTGCTGCGTTTATGCCCCTGTACACACGCTTGATTCTCTTTCCGAGACATAGCAATCCATAGGTTTTAAGATACTTACTAGTCAGGTACCTTCTTAGGCGTTTAATATGGGGTGTTGAGTCCATTTCATTGAGCAAGGAGTAGCTCTTGTCTATTCCATATTTGGCTTCAGGAACTTTATCTGTGCTCATTTCAATCTCTGGTTTTATGCAGCACCCCAACTCACCTTTCCCCTTAAGCAAGCATAAGTTGGTTTTCTAAATTTGAAACCCTGTTCTGTTTTGTAATCCAGTTCCTGTGTAGCCAAGTTTACATTCCGTGTATTAGTGATATCTTATGATGTTTCTTTTTCTGTGTGACTTATTTCAGTTAGAATCATCATACCTGAATCCAATCATTATGCTGCTACGGGCCTGATGACATTGATTTCATTTCTGAGTGATATTGCATTGTACGTAAGTACCACAACTTCTTTATCCATTTTTCGCTTTCTGCGATATTGAACTTGTCCCGTAAACGAGGTTCTTGTAAACAGAGCCGTCCCAAACTTTGTGGTGGCTGTGTCTTTTTGATTTTAATTTCCCTAAGCTATAGGACCATAAGTGGAAGTGCCCTAGGCTCTGTTGCTTTGTTTTTTAGATGTTTTAGTAAACACCATACACTTCTCCCAAGTGGCAGTTGGCAATTTATATCCTGCCCATCAGCATAACAAGGCTCCCAGTTCTCCATGGCCTTTCCTGCCTTTCTGGATTTTACACTTTTTTCAGATGGCCCTTTGACCGGGGGAAAGTGAGACTTCATTGTAGTGCAGATTTCCTTTGCAAGCTTGCTTGGTTGGCCAAAAAGTGCATATGCGTTTTTTCCTGAATATATTCAGGAAAAAACGCATACGCCCTTTTTGGCCAAGTGCATCATTGTCCACGTTCTGCCTCTTTTCCTATGCTTTAAATGCAATTCCAGTCTACCTCCTGAAATCGGTTTCCTGCAATTCTGCCCCGCTTTCAAGTCCTCTTGGCAGCCTTACTTCAGTATATTTTTGGACGATAGCTGTCATTTATAACTCTGCAGGTTTGTGAATTACAGTGCCCCTGAGCTCCTTTCTTCAACCCGCTTTCTTGTGAGCTGGCCGCAACACTGATCGATTGCTTCAAGCCCTAATCTGGTTCCAGCATGGCACGGTGAGCCTTTGGTTAATTCCTCTTCCTGGTGGGAAATCAGAGTTAAATTTGCCCGTCCAGACACCTCCAGCTAGTCTCTCATTGGTTCTCCCTATTCCTGTTCATCTTCCGCAGAAATTGCAAACTGGGCCAAACAGGAGGTTAAAGGCACTGACTCTCCAAGTCGGGAGAGTGTTAGTAAAGCATCTGGAATGTTGCACCCGAGTACCAGGGGACGAGAACTGAGACATATTGGAACACGTCTCCCGATCACACGGTTGATCATACTCTGGGTTCCACATGCATGTTTTAGCTGAAGGAAGAATCCCTTAAACCTGGAGAGTTGAGACCCGTGGAATGGGGACCATGCAATATGACTTCAAAGGGTCTTCATTTGCTCACCGAATGTCTCCAATCCTATCACTGCTGCGTTTATGCCCCTGTACATATGCTTGATTCTCTTTCAGAGACATAGCAATCCATAGGCTTTAAGATACTTACTAGTCAGGTACATTCTTAGGCGTTTAATATGGGGTGTTGAGTCCATTTCGTTGAGCAAGGAGTAGTTCTTGTCTATTACATATTTGGCTTAAGGAACTTTATCTGTGCTCACTTCAATCTCTGGTTTCATGCAGCACCCCAACTCACCTTTCCCCTTAAGAAAGCATAAGTTGGTTTTCTAAATTTGTAACCCTCGTCTGTTTTGTAATCCAGTTCCTGTGTAGCCAAGTTTACATTCCGTGTATTAGTGATATCTTATGATGTTTCTTTTTCTGTGTGACTTATTTCAGTTAGAATCATCATACCTGAATCCACTCATTATGCTGCTACGGGCCTGATGACATAGATGTCATTACTGAGTGATATTGCATTGTACGTAAGTACCACAAATTCTTTATCCATTTTTCACTTTCTGCGAAATTGAACTTGTACCATAAACGAGGTTCTTGTAAACAGAGCCGTCCCAAACTTTGGGGTGGCTGTGTCTTTTTTATTTTAATTTCCCTAAGCTATAGGACCATAAGTGGAAGTGCCCTAGGTTCTGTTGCTTTGTTTTTTATATGTTTCAGGAAACACCATACACTTCTCCCGAGTGGCTGTTGGCAATGTACATCCCGCCCTTCAGCATAACAAGGCTCCCAGTTCTCCATGGCCTGTCCTGCCTTTCTGGATTTTACACTTTTTTCAGATGGCCCTCTTGACCGGGGGGAAGTGAGACTTCATTGTAGTGCAGATTTCCTTTGCAAGCTTGCTTGGTTGGCCAAGAAGTGTGTATGCGTTTTTTCCTGAATATATTCAGGAAAAAACGCATACGCCCTTTTTGGCCAAGTGCATCATTGTCGACGTTCTGCCTCTTTTGCTATGCTTTAAATGCAATTCCAGTCCACCTCCTGAAATCGGTTTCCTGCAATTCTGCCTTGCTTTCAATGCCTCTTCATAGCCTTACCTCAATATATTTTTTGAAAATAGTTGGCCTTTATAACTCTGCAGGTTTTTGAATTGCAGTGGCCCTTAGCTCCATTTTTCATCTATTTTTGTGATCTTGCCTCATAACCACTGGATTCCTTCAGGCCCTATTCTTCTTCTGGGGCACCTTGCTGTGCCTTTGGTTTATTCTTCTTACTGATGTGAAATTAGAGTGACATGTGCCCATTGAAACCGCTACAGCTAGTTTCTCACTGGTTCCCCCTATTCCCATTCATCCTGCACACTAACTGCAGCCTGTGCGATAACAGAACTTAAAGGTATTGACTCTCCATGTGGGGATGTTGTTAGTAAAGCGGCTGGAATGTCGATCCGGAGTCCCAGGAGAGGAAAAATGAGGTGCATTTTAGAAACCTTTCCCGATCATATGGTATACCAGTCGCTGGGTTTCCCAAGCATGGTTTAGCTGTAGGAAGATTTCCCTCAACCTGGAGTGTTGGGACCCTTGGAATGAGTAGCATGAAGTATTGCATTAAACTTTTGGCAGTTGCTCACCAAAGCTCACCAATCCTCTCATCCCCAAGTGTCCTGCCTTATGTCTTATCCAGCTGTGGGTTTATATGTGGTCAATCCAGGTTGCATCACAGCCCCTGAGCGAATTTTGTAAGAATTTTTCTCTCTTTCATTGTTTCTGCGTTTTGTTCTTAAAATTTATTTCTATAATGGGGTTTAGTTCATTTTCACTGCTGTGTTTGTGCCGCTCTGCACACACTTGATTCCCTTATGGAGATATATCAATACATGGGTTTTAAGATTCTTATTACTCAGATATATTTCTCTGCGGTGTATAGGGTGTGTTGAGGCCAGTTCATTGAGCAAGGTGTAGATCTTGTCTAATATCTATTTGGTTTATTGAACGGTATCTGTGCTAATTTCAAACTCTGGTTATGCATCACCCCACCTCTCCTTTCCCCTTAAGCTGACATAAGTGTGTTTTCTAAATGTGAGACACTGTTCTGTTCTGTAATTCATTTCTTGTGCAGCCATATTTACCCTCCCTCTATAAGTGATATCTTATGATATGTTTCTTTTTCTGTTTGACTTATTTCAAGTAGTATTATCGGACCTAAATCCACTCTTTATCCTTCTACTAACCTTATTACATTGATTTCATGGTGAAGAGATATTCCATTGTACATAAGTACCACATCTTCTTTATCCATTGTTCTCTTTCCTGGGATATTTAAGGTGTACTGAAGTTGAGGTTCTTGTAAACAGAGTAGCCCTAAACTGTGGTGTGCTTGTGTCTTGTTGATTTTTAGACTTCCCTAGATATACTCCCACGATTGGAAGTGTCCTATGCTCTGTAGCTCTGTTTTTTAGATGATTTAGGAACCACCATACACTTCTCCAGAGTGGCTCTTGGCAGTTCACACACTGCTCATCAGCGTATAAAGGCTCCCTGTTCTCCATGGCCTGTCCTGCATTTCTGGTTTTTACAATTTTTTAGGATGGCCCTTTTGACCGGTGGGAAATGAGACTTCTTTGTTGTGCACATTTGCATTGCTTGCTTGCTTCGTTGCCCATAAAGTGCGTATGCGTTTTTTCCTGGATATAATCAGGAGAAAACGCATACGCCCTTTTGGGCCAACTGCATCATTGTCGAAATTCTGCCGCTTTTCATGTGCTTTAAAGACGAGTCCAATCTATCTCTTGAAATCTGTTTCTTGCAATTCTGTCTTGCATTCAGATCCTCTTCTTTGCCTTACCTCAACATAGTTTTGGACGTTAGTTTTCATTTATAACTCTGCAGGTTTGTGAATTGCAGTGACCCTGAGCTCCATTTTTTAAGTTGCTCTTTTGTGAGCTGGCCTCAAACCCGCAGGATTGCTTCAGGCCCTATTTTGGCTCCGGCGAGGCGGGCTGAGCCTTTTTTCAATTCTTATTCTTAATGGGAAATTAGAGTGATATGTGCCCGTCCAAACCCCTACAACTATTCTCTCATTGGTTCCCCCTCTTCCCGTTCATCCTCCTCACAATTTGCAAAATGTGTGAAACAGAAGTTTAAATGTGCTGATTCTCCAAGTGGGGAGATTCTAAGTAACGTGGCTGGAATGGTGAACAGGAGCACCAGGAGAGGATAAATGAGCTGCATTTTAGACACATCTCCCGATCACATGGTGTACAGTCCTCTGGGTTTTCCATGCATGTTTTAGCTGTAGGAAGATCCCTTGAACCTGCAGATTTGGGACCCATTGAATGGGTACCAGGCAGTATTTTGGGACCCATTGAATGGGTACCAGGTAGTATTACTTTAAAGGGTGTGCATTTCCTCACCCAACCTCACATTTCTCTTAGTGCAAACAGTTTCCAGCCTTATGTCTCATCCTGCTGTGGGTCTAGATGTGTTCAATCCATGTTGCATCACCGTCCCTGAGGAAAAGTTGTAAGAGGTTTTCTCTGTCTCTCTGTCGTTTATTTTTTTCAATTTATTACTATATTGGTTACAGCTGATTTTCAAAGCTCTGTTTCTTGCTGCTGTACATCCACTTGATTCACGTACAGAGAGACATCAGTAAATTCTTTTTCAGATTCTTACCAGTCGTATATATTCTTTTCCGGTGACTTGAGTGTGCTGAGTGCAGTTCTTTTAGCTACCGTGTAGGCCTTGTTGATTATCAGTTTGGTATTTGGAATGGTATCTTTGCTAATTTCAACCTCCTGGATGATGCCTCACCCCTCCCCACCTTTCCCGTTTAGCAGCCTTATGCGTGTTTCCTACATATTTGACTATGTTTTTGTTTTGTAATTTATTTCATGTGTAGCCATTTTGGATTCCACCTTTAAGTGATATCTTATGATATGTGTCTTTTTCTTTTTGAATTATGTCACTTAGAATGATCATACGTAACTCCTCCGGAGTTGTTACAACTGGCCATATTTCATTGATTTCCAGGCTGAATAATATTCCACTCTACCTAAGTACCACATCTCTATCCATTTTTTCTCTCCAGAGACATTTAAGTTATATCCTAGTCGAGGATCTTTTAAACAGAGAGGGGGTAAACATTGGGGTGCCTGTGTCCTCTCGATTTTTGTTTTTCCCAAGATATACGCCCATGAGTGCAAGTGCCCTATGCTCTGTAGCTCATTTTTTAGATGCTTTAGTAAACACAATACACTTCTCCAGAATGGCCGTTGCCAATGTACATTTCCACTATAAGTCTCACAGGGCTCCCTCTTCTCCTTGCCCTGTCCTGCATTTCTGTTGTTTACGCTTTATGAGGATGGCTCTTCTGACTGATGCGAAGTGATATCTTTTGTAGTATTGACTTCCAGTGCCCACCTGTTTGGTTGGCTAAAAAAGTGTATGCCCTTTTCTTGAATATATACAGAAAAAAACGCATACACCCTTTTTGGCCAACTGCAATGTTGGCAATGTTCAGCTCCTTTTCTTGTGCTTAATGGCGAGTCCTTTCTACCTCCTCAAATCCCTTTCCTGCCATTCTCCCTTGCTTACAAGTCCTTTTCTCTGACTTTCCTCAAGACATTTTTCAGTGATGGATATTTTCAACTCTGCAGTTTCGTGAATTTTACTGCCCCTGAGTTCCATTGTTCAACTTGTGTTTATGGGAACTGGCCACAAAGCAGCGGGATTTCCTCAAGCCCTATACTGTTTCCATGGGCAATCCTAGCCTTTGGTCAATTCGTCTTCCTGATTGGAAATTAGAGTGACATGTGTCTGTCTGAACACCTAGGACTTGTCTCTCATTGTTCCTCATCCTTCCGCTTCATCCTCTGGACAAATTCCAAACTGTACGCAACAGGATGTTGACAGTGCTGACATCTCCAAGTGGGGAGACTGTTAGTAAAGACGCTGGAGGGGTGAACCCGAGCACCAGGAGATGAGGAGATGAGATGCCTTTTCCAAACTCTTCCCGATCAGACGGTATACCATCCTCTGGGTGTGACAGACATGTTTTAGCAGTAGGAAGAGTCCCATTCATGTAAGGAGAATACCAGGGCTTTTTCAAAATCAGTGTCTCCCCGAAACCCAAACTGGGGAATTTTTTAAGCTACGGCTACACATATGTTCATTAAGGGCCTTGGGAAGTAGGCAGAGTCCAAACTTTAGATGATTGAAGTCTTCAGGGTCAGAAGCACTCACCACCAGCTTCCCTTAGGTTACACTTTAACTGTCATTGATAGATGATGTCAATAAAAATATCTATTCTTTTTCAGATTATTTCCCCTTATAGCTTATTGCAAAATGTTGAGTGTAGTTCCCTGTGCTATACAGTAGTTCCTTGTTGATGATCTATTTTATACATAGCAGTGTGTATGTGTTAATCCCAAACTGTTAATTTATCCCTCCTCCCACCTTTCCCCTTTGGTAATAATAAATTATAAGATTTTATACTTCTCAGAAATGGGGGAGCTGAAAGAGAGGTATCATTTTCAATGGAAAAGCATTTAAAACAAGATTGAAGCTTTAACCAAGATTATTAGATGTACATCCTTGGAAAGAAATCACTTCGTTTCTCTAATATTGACCTGACAAATAAGACAAACCTTTTCACTGAACTTGCTTATAATAAAGTGATGGAAATATCGAATGGAAGTGTTAGAAACATCTTATTTTACCCGAGCCTTATACACTGTTCTATGTTAACTACAGTTTGGCTCACACATCTGTTCATTGAGGTTACAATAGTCTCAATTTCTGTTACTGATCCTCCAGAGTGGACCCCAACAAGTGTCCCCCTGCCCAGTGTCATTGGGGCCAACAGATCGAGACTGAGTTTGGTTCACAAGCAAAGGAAACTTTATATTTTGATCAGAGAATGGAGAGGTGAGAGCATGCACTACCCCGTGGGCTGTGGGCTGGGCTGTTGTGTAGAGATCCTGTCAGAGTCAGTGGGAGGGAGGGGGCGGAGCTCTCGAGGGCCGGGTTGGCTGCAGCTCAGGCTCTATATCGCAGAGTCTGCACTGGGCCCCAGGAGCTGAGGTGTCGTCCCAGCCATTCTGCACTAGGAAATCTGGTCTGAAGTGCCGGGTGTGGAACCTCTGCATGCGGGACCCTAGGAGCACATGAAATTAGACAAAGCACAAAGGATAAAAATGGTTAGACTTGACTTTATTGCCCAGATTCTATTTTTATCTCCCAGGGATTTTTAATGGGCTTTGCTGGGGACAAACCCCTCCTCTGCCTTTTGTCCCGTTCCTCATTCTTGGAGTGCTGAGGGTGCAGACCCTTCTTCTGTAACTGCTGAGTGCTGAGTTGGGAGCCCTCATACCCGGGGGCGAGGGTCAGAGCTTCTCCCCAGCAGCCTCCAGGTGACGTTGATTGTCCCCAGGTCCCCTGCCTCCCTGCTCGTCCACCTGAGCACCAGCATTGGAAGTGTTATAGATTCTAATGACCTTTAAGGGTCCAGGAGAGAGATGTGCAGAGACGCTGTGGGGGCCGGTTTCACCCCGCCCCACATTTGTTCGGCCACCTTAGGCTGACCGTTTCTGCCAGCCTAGATGCTCTGACCAGTAGTCTGCGCTTTCTTCAATTAGGTCCCTGAATTAACGTACAAACAGCACCAGGTGTCAGAGCCCTGCCCGCTCAACTCCCAGACAGTCCAGGGTCAGTGGTGATCAAGGACCATGATGGCCACTGAGTCAACAGCCTTTTGAAGTAAACAGGAGTCCAGCCTGTCTCATTGGCCACCATCATCACGGTGTCTGTAGGCTTTTCTATGGTGACAGTGTGATATACGGTTCCCCTGCCAAGATTATTAGCTCCCCTCTGGGTGCAGTAAGTCCTGCAAGCAGTAGTCTACTCTTTTGGGACACACTCTTGTTGTTTTATGAGAGAAACTCCAGGTCAAGTGATGTTCACACGAGTCGTCATGGTGCCCTGTTGCCCCCGGTTATCTCTCTGGATGTTGGAGTTGGAGGGCCTCCTCACTCGAGGTTGGTGTGCCCACGGAGCGAACCCTGCAACTTCAGGGCATGGTTGGTGGTTAGGATCACCACGTGGGGTCTTTTTCCTTAGGAGGGAGGTGGCCTTTTGGGCTGCTGATTTCCAGGTTTTTAGATACCGCCAGTATCTTGGCCAGATGTGGCAGTGGGCCAAGCCCCTTGGTGACCGTAGTTTATCCTACCTGGATGGCATTCTTGCATTGTTCCATTTCAAGTGGTCCCAGTTTTTGCACTAATTCTCCAATGGCGATTCACCTTTCACCGGGAATGTAAAGGTCAAAGGGTTTAGCTAAATTAGGGAGTTCCAGGGCAAGGGTCTGAATTGACTGCTCTTTCCATTCTTGAAAGGCTACTTCTGGATTCTATTCAAAAGGATCATCATCTTTTCCTTTCAGTGTTTCATATAGAGGCCCAGCTAGTAGACTGTAGTTAGGGATCCAGAAGCAGCAAACCCTGGCCTCCCCAGGAACCCCTAAGCTGTCTTCTAGTTTTAGAAAGGGGTAAGGCTGAAAATGGTTTCTTCCCTTTCCTGGGATGGGCTTCTCCGACCTTCTGTGAGAACGAAGCCCAGGCAGGTCACCGCAGTCTGTGATATTTGAGCTTTTTCTTGGACAACTTCTATCCTTTATTGGCTTGGTAGTTCAGAGGCCTCCTTAGTAGGGCTGGCGATCAGAATGTCGTCTGCGTACTGAAGGAGGGTTTCCTTTTCCAGAGGTAGAACTTTTAGGTCTTTAGCTAAGCTTTCCCCAAAGATGGTGTGGGAATTTTTGCACCCTTGGGGCAAGACGGCCCGGAAGTATTGTTTTAGTTGTATGTTGAGTCCTGCCACTCACAAGCCAAAATTTCTTGTGACTCTGGGACTAATGGAATACAAAAGAAGGCATCATTGAAGACTAATACAGAATACCATGTCCTGGTGGTTGGTAGAATGACCAGCAGGGTGTAGGAATTAGGAGCAGCTGGAGGTATATCCTCGGTGGCTTCACTGACTGTCCTGACATCCTTTACCAGGTCCCCAGCAGCCCATGGGGCTCTCGTGGTCAGACCAATCCCAGAATATGGAGCTCACCTGGGCAGGTACCCCACCCCCACCCCAGCCCACAGGGCTCTCGTGGTCAGGCCCCTCCCAGGATACAGAGCTACCCTTGTAGGTACCGTGGCAGGGCTGGGCACACAGGAACCGTGCACATAGCCCTCATTGCAGAGCACCCCCAGCTCACCTGTCGCTCAGAGCTGACACAGAGCACCTCAGAGCAGGACTTGAACTAACAAACAGCAGCTGCGACAGGTCTGTGACCCTGGGCATCACTCTGTGCGGCCTCCCTCCACCTGGTCTTCCAGAGACTTCCACTGCACCCGGGGCACCAGACTTCTGTCTCCAACCACCACCCACCCCTCCTCTCCCTGACTCCTGGGTTCCTCTCATTAGGAGAGGGTTTTCTTGAAGTTGTCTTCCACTCATGGTCCAGATAAAATGATTAGAAAACAAGCCAAAGCTGCAGCCCCTTGTCTATCTTGACTCTCAGGAGCCCACACCTGTTCCTTGGACCTGGCCGGTTCAGCAAGTTCCATTTTCTGCAACTGTGAGCCCCTGAGGGGTGATGATTGGCTGACCTGGGCAGCCTTACCGTGCCGACCAGCCCTCCCCAGGTGTGCCTGGGTTGAGATCAATATAAATACCACTCCAGGCAGCAAGAGGCCCTGCAGCCATGCCTGACGCCATTTTCTCTGCCCTGTCAGCAGTCTCGGGGCTGGGCTGGTGGGAGGGAGTGAGAGGCCACGGCTTTGTGGGTGGCCCAGTGTGAGTGGGGTTCTGCTGGACTTTCTGCAGCAGTTGCCAGGCTGCCACCTGCTAAAGAAAAGGATGTGTCACCCATACCTGCTGCTGGAATTTCTCCCTGGGCAGAGGTGAGGAAGGAAAAAAGCAGTGGGGGCAGGGACAGGACGGGTATCTCAGGCAGGGAAATGGAAATCTTCCAGAAGAGCACCCAGGGCCAGGACCATCCTGGCTGGCCTGCAGGCACCAAGTCGGCCGGTATGCTGTCACTCGTGTGGCTCTATGGCCCTTCCTCTAGGCTTTCAAGTCCTTGTATATATTCAGGTGTTTTACCTGGGACGGGTGGGAATAGTTCAGCAGCAACTGGCCTGGGGCTCAGCTCACGTTTACTCACAGATGCCTCGGCACGGTGCCCCAGCTTTGCAATGAGGACGCTTGTTGCGTGGGGGCTGCTGGCTGAATGGGAGACGATTCCCCACCACTGACCAACTTCAGAATTGTTTACAACTGGAGCAAGTGCCCTGATACGGTTTTCCTCTGTGGAACTGGTGGGTTCTGTGTTTTTTTTCTCTTTTTCGTTTTTGGTTCAAGGTAGATTTTATTCCTCTTTTTTGTATTTACAGATATAAGCATGGAAATAATTTATTCATATAAATACATGTATGTGAAGGGAATAATTGTTTTTTCTGTTTTATTTTTTAAATTTTATTTCTTTTTAATTTTGAATTTTATTTTATATTTTTATACAGCAGGTTCTTATTGGTTATCTATTTTATACATATAAATGTATACATGCCAATCCCAGTCTCTCAACTCCTCCCACCACCAACCTCCAACAGCTTTCCCCGCTTGTTGTCCATACGTTTGTTGTCTACATCTGTTGCTCTATTTATGCCTTGCAAAATGGTTAATCTGTACAGTTTTTCTAGGTTCCACATATATGCATGAATATACAAGATTTGTTTTTCTCTTTCTGACTTACTTCACTCTGTATGACACTCTCTAGATCCATCGACGTCTCTACAAATGACCCAATTTCATTCCTTTTCATGGCTTAGTAATATTCCATTTTATATATGTACCACAGCTTTATGCATTCATCTGTCTGTGGGCATTTAGGTTGCTTCCATTACCTCGATATTGTAAAGAGTGAGGCAATGAACATTGCGGTGAATGTCTCTTTTTGATTTATGGTTTTGTCTGGGTATATGTCCAGAACTGGGATTGCTGTATCATATGGTAATTCTACTGTTAGTTTCTTAAGAAACTCCATATTGTTCTCCATAGTGACTGTATCAATTTATATTCCCAACAATAGTGGAAGAGGGTTCCATTTCTCCACACCGTTTCCAGCATTTTTTGTTTGTAGATTTTCTGATGATGCCCATTCTACCAGGTGTGAGGTGATACCTCATTGTTGAGTCCATTTTGTTGAGCAAGGAGTAGGTCTTGTCTATTACATATTTAGCTTATGGAACGGTATCTGTGCTAATTACAAACACAGGTTTTATGCAGCACCCCAACTAACCTTCCCCCTTAAGCAAGCATACGTTGGTTTTCTAAACATGAGACCCTGTTCTGTTTTGTAATTCAGTTCATGTGTAGCCAAGTTCACATTCCATGTAATAGTGGTACCTTATGATGTTTCTTTTTCTGTGTGACTTTTTTCACTTAGAATCACCATGCCTCAATCCACTCATTATGCTGGTATGGGCCTGGTGACATAGTTTTCATTGCTGAGAACTATTCTGTTGTACGTAAGTACTGCAACTTCTTTATCCATTATTTGCTCTCTGGCATATTTAACTTGTGCTGCAGAAGAGGTTCCTGTAAACAGAGCCGTACCAAATTTTTGGGTGGCTGTGTCTTTTTCATTTTAATTTCCCTAAGCTATAGGACCATAAGTGGAAGTGCCCTAGGCTCTGTTGCTTTGTTTTTTAGATGTTTCAGGAAACACCATACACTTCTCCCGAGTGGCGGTTGGCAATTTACATCCCGCCCATCAGCACAACAAGGCTCCCAGTTTTCCATGGCCTGTCCTGCCTTTCTGGATTTTACACTTTTTTCAGATGGCCCTTTTGACCGGGGGGAAGTGAGACTTCATTGTAGTGCAGATTTCCTTTGCAAGCTTGCTTGGTTGACCAAAAAGGGCGTATGCGTTTTTTCCTGAATATATTCAGGAAAAAACGCATACGCCCTTTTTGGCCAAGTGCATCATTGTCCACGTTCTGCTTCTTTTCCTATGCTTCAAATGCAATTCCAGTGTACCTCCTGAAATTGGTTTCCTGCAATTGGGCCCCGCTTTCAATTCCTCTTGGCAGCCTCACTTCAGTATATTTTTGGACGATAGCTGTCATTTATAACTCTGCAGGTTTGTGAATTACAGTGCCCCTGAGCTCCTTTCTTCAACTCGCTTTCTTGTGAGCTGACCGCAACACCGCACGATTGCTTCAGGCCCTAATCTGGTTCCGGCATGGCACGCTGAGCCTTTGGTTAATTCCTCTTCCTGGTGGGAAATGAGAGTTAAATTTGCCCGTCCAGAAACCTCCAGCTAGTCTCTCATTGGTTCTCCCTATTCCTGTTCATCTTCCGCAGAAATTGCAAACTGGGCCAAACAGGAGGTTAAAGGCACTGACTCTCCAAGTCGGGAGAGTGTTAGTAAAGCGTTTGGAATATTGCACCCGAGTACCAGGGTACGAGAACTGAGACATATTTGAACACGTCTCCCGATCACACGGTTGATCATACTCTGGGTTCCACATGCATGTTTTAGCTGAAGGAAGAATCGCTTAAACCTGGAGACTTGAGACCCGTGGAATGGGTACCATGCAATATGACTTCAAAGGGTCTTCGTTTGCTCACCGAACCTCTCCAATCCTATCACTGCTGCGTTTATGCCCCTGTACACATGCTTGATTCTCTTTCGGAGATATAGCAATCCATAGGTTTTAAGATACTTACTAGTCAGGTACATTCTTAGGCGTTTAATATGGGGTGTTGAGTCTATTTCGTTGAGCAAGGAGTAGCTCTTGTCTATTCCATATTTGGCTTAAGGAACTTTATCTGTGCTCATTTTAATCTCTGGTTTTATGCAGCACCCCAACTCACCTTTCCACTTAAGCAAGCATAAGTTGGTTTTCTAAATTTGAGACACTGTTCTGTTTTGTAATCCAGTTCCTGTGTAGCCAAGTTTATATTCCGTGTATTAGTGATATCTTATGATGTTTCTTTTTCTGTGTGACTTATTTCAGTTAGAATCATCATACCTGAATCCACTCATTATGCTGCTATGGGCCTGATGACATAGATGTCATTGCTGAGTGATATTGCATTGTACATAAATACCACAACTTCTTTATCCATTTTTCATTTTCTGCGATATTGAACTTGTACCATAAATGAGGTTCTTGTAAACAGAGCCGTCCCAGACTTTTGGGTGGCTGTGTCTTTTTGATTTTAATTTCCCTAAGCTATAGGACCATAAGTGGAAGTGCCCTAGGCTCTGTTGCTTTGTTTTTTATATGTTTCAGGAAACACCATAAACTTCTCCCAAGTGGCTGTTGGCAATTTACATCCCGCCCATCAGCATAACAAGGCTCCCAGTTCTCCATGGCCTGTCCTGCCTTTCTGGATTTTACACTTTTTTCAGATAGCTCTTTTGACCGGGGGGAAGTGAGACTTCATTGTAGTGCAGATTTCCTTTGCAAGCTTGCTTGGTTGGTCAAAAAGAGCTTATGCATTTTTTCCTGAATATATTCAGGAAATAACGCATATGCCCTTTTGGCCAAGTGCATCATTGTGGAAGTTCTGCCTCTTTTCCTGTGCTTTAAATGCAATTCCAGTCTCCCTCCTGAAATCAGTTTCCTGCAATTCTGCCCCGCTTTCAAGTCCTCTTGGCAGCCTTACTTCAGTATATTTTTGGACGATAGCTGTCATTTATAACTCTGCAGGTTTGTGAATTACAGTGCCCCTGAGCTCCTTTCTTCAACTCGCTTTCTTGTGAGCTGGCCGCAACACCGCAGGACTGCTTCAGGCCCTAATCTGGTTCTGGCACGGCACGCTGAGCCTTTGGTTAATTCCTCTTCCTGGTGGGAAAATGAGAGTTAAATTTGCCCGTCCAGACACCTCCAGCTAGTCTCTCATTGTTTCTCCCTATTCCTGTTTATCTTCCGCAGAAATTGCAAACTGGGCCAAACAGGAGGTTAAAGGCACTGACTCTCCAAGTCGGGAGAGTGTTAGTAAAGCGTCTGGAATGTTGCACCTGAGTACCAGGGCACGAAAACTGAGACATATTTGAACCCATCTCCCGATCACACGGTTGATCATACTCTGGGTTCCACATGCATGTTTTAGCTGAAGGAAGAATCCCTTAAACCTGGAGAGTTGAGACCCGTGGAATGGGTACCAGGCAATATGATTTCAAAGGGTCTTCATTTGCTCTCCGAACCTCTCCGATCCTATCACTGCTGCGTTTATGCCCCTGTACACACGCTTGATTCTCTTTCAGAGACATAGCAATCCATAGGTTTTAAGATAGTTACTAGTCACGTACATTCTTAGGCGTTTAATATGGGGTGTTGAGTCCATTTCATTGAGCAAGGAGTAGCTCTTGTCTATTCCATATTTGGCTTCAGGAACTTTATCTGTGCTCATTTCAATCTCTGGTTTTATGCAGCACCCCAACTCACCTTTCCCCTTAAGCAAGCATAAGTTGGTTTTCTAAATTTGAAACCCTGTTCTGTTTTGTAATCCAGTTCCTGTGTAGCCAAGTTTACATTCCGTGTATTAGTGATATCTTATGATGTTTCTTTTTCTGTGTGACTTATTTCAGTTAGAATCATCATACCTGAATCCAATCATTATGCTGCTACGGGCCTGATGACATTGATTTCATTTCTGAGTGATATTGCATTGTACGTAAGTACCACAACTTCTTTATCCATTTTTCGCTTTCTGCGATATTGAACTAGTCCCGTAAACGAGGTTCTTGTAAACAGAGCCGTCCCAAACTTTGGGGTGGCTGTGTCTTTTTTATTTTAATTTCCCTAAGCTATAGGACCATAAGTGGAAGTGCCCTAGGCTCTGTTGCTTTGTTTTTTAGATGTTTTAGTAAACACCATACACTTCTCCCAAGTGGCAGTTGGCAATTTATATCCTGCCCATCAGCATAACAAGGCTCCCAGTTCTCCATGGCCTTTCCTGCCTTTCTGGATTTTACACTTTTTTCAGATGGCCCTTTGACCGGGGGAAAGTGAGACTTCATTGTAGTGCAGATTTCCTTTGCAAGCTTGCTTGGTTGGCCCAAAAGTGCATATGCGTTTTTTCCTGAATATATTCAGGAAAAAACGCATACGCCCTTTTTGGCCAAGTGCATCATTGTCCACGTTCTGCCTCTTTTCCTATGCTTTAAATGCAATTCCAGTCTACCTCCTGAAATCGGTTTCCTGCAATTCTGCCCCGCTTTCAAGTCCTCTTGGCAGCCTTACTTCAGTATATTTTTGGACGATAGCTGTCATTTATAACTCTGCAGGTTTGTGAATTACAGTGCCCCTGAGCTCCTTTCTTCAACCCGCTTTCTTGTGAGCTGGCCGCAACACCGATGGATTGCTTCAAGCCCTAATCTGGTTCCAGCATGGCACGGTGAGCCTTTGGTTAATTCCTCTTCCTGGTGGGAAATCAGAGTTAAATTTGCCCGTCCAGACACCTCCAGCTAGTCTCTCATTGGTTCTCCCTATTCCTGTTCATCTTCCGCAGAAATTGCAAACTGGGCCAAACAGGAGGTTAAAGGCACTGACTCTCCAAGTCGGGAGAGTGTTAGTAAAGCATCTGGAATGTTGCACCCGAGTACCAGGGGACGAGAACTGAGACATATTGGAACACGTCTCCCGATCACACGGTTGATCATACTCTGGGTTCCACATGCATGTTTTAGCTGAAGGAAGAATCCCTTAAACCTGGAGAGTTGAGACCCGTGGAATGGGGACCATGCAATATGACTTCAAAGGGTCTTCATTTGCTCACCGAATGTCTCCAATCCTATCACTGCTGCGTTTATGCCCCTGTACATATGCTTGATTCTCTTTCAGAGACATAGCAATCCATAGGCTTTAAGATACTTACTAGTCAGGTACATTCTTAGGCGTTTAATATGGGGTGTTGAGTCCATTTCGTTGAGCAAGGAGTAGTTCTTGTCTATTACATATTTGGCTTAAGGAACTTTATCTGTGCTCATTTCAATCTCTGGTTTCATGCAGCACCCCAACTCACCTTTCCCCTTAAGAAAGCATAAGTTGGTTTTCTAAATTTGAGACCCTGTTCTGTTTTGTAATCCAGTTCCTGTGTAGCCAAGTTTACATTCCGTGTATTAGTGATATCTTATGATGTTTCTTTTTCTGTGTGACTTATTTCAGTTAGAATCATCATACCTGAATCCACTCATTATGCTGCTACGGGCCTGATGACATAGATGTCATTACTGAGTGATATTGCATTGTACGTAAGTACCACAAATTCTTTATCCATTTTTCACTTTCTGCGAAATTGAACTTGTACCATAAACGAGGTTCTTGTAAACAGAGCCGTCCCAAACTTTGGGGTGGCTGTGTCTTTTTTATTTTAATTTCCCTAAGCTATAGGACCATAAGTGGAAGTGCCCTAGGTTCTGTTGCTTTGTTTTTTATATGTTTCAGGAAACACCATACACTTCTCCCGAGTGGCTGTTGGCAATGTACATCCCGCCCATCAGCATAACAAGGCTCCCAGTTCTCCATGGCCTGTCCTGCCTTTCTGGATTTTACACTTTTTTCAGATGGCCCTCTTGACCGGGGGGAAGTGAGACTTCATTGTAGTGCAGATTTCCTTTGCAAGCTTGCTTGGTTGGCCAAGAAGTGTGTATGCGTTTTTTCCTGAATATATTCAGGAAAAAACGCATACGCCCTTTTTGGCCAAGTGCATCATTGTCGACGTTCTGCCTCTTTTGCTATGCTTTAAATGCAATTCCAGTCCACCTCCTGAAATCGGTTTCCTGCAATTCTGCCTTGCTTTCAATGCCTCTTCATAGCCTTACCTCAATATATTTTTTGAAAATAGTTGGCCTTTATAACTCTGCAGGTTTTTGAATTGCAGTGGCCCTTAGCTCCATTTTTCATCTATTTTTGTGATCTTGCCTCATAACCACTGGATTCCTTCAGGCCCTATTCTTCTTCTGGGGCACCTTGCTGTGCCTTTGGTTTATTCTTCTTACTGATGTGAAATTAGAGTGACATGTGCCCATTGAAACCGCTACAGCTAGTTTCTCACTGGTTCCCCCTATTCCCATTCATCCTGCACACTAACTGCAGCCTGTGCGATAACAGAACTTAAAGGTATTGACTCTCCATGTGGGGATGTTGTTAGTAAAGCGGCTGGAATGTCGATCCGGAGTCCCAGGAGAGGAAAAATGAGGTGCATTTTAGAAACCTTTCCCGATCATATGGTATACCAGTCGCTGGGTTTCCCAAGCATGGTTTAGCTGTAGGAAGATTTCCCTCAACCTGGAGTGTTGGGACCCTTGGAATGAGTAGCATGAAGTATTGCATTAAACTTTTGGCAGTTGCTCACCAAAGCTCACCAATCCTCTCATCCCCAAGTGTCCTGCCTTATGTCTTATCCAGCTGTGGGTTTATATGTGGTCAATCCAGGTTGCATCACAGCCCCTGAGCGAATTTTGTAAGAATTTTTCTCTCTTTCATTGTTTCTGCGTTTTGTTCTTAAAATTTATTTCTATAATGGGGTTTAGTTCATTTTCACTGCTGTGTTTGTGCCGCTCTGCACACACTTGATTCCCTTATGGAGATATATCAATACATGGGTTTTAAGATTCTTATTACTCAGATATATTTCTCTGCGGTGTATAGGGTGTGTTGAGGCCAGTTCATTGAGCAAGGTGTAGATCTTGTCTAATATCTATTTGGTTTATTGAACGGTATCTGTGCTAATTTCAAACTCTGGTTATGCATCACCCCACCTCTCCTTTCCCCTTAAGCTGACATAAGTGTGTTTTCTAAATGTGAGACACTGTTCTGTTCTGTAATTCATTTCTTGTGCAGCCATATTTACCCTCCCTCTATAAGTGATATCTTATGATATGTTTCTTTTTCTGTTTGACTTATTTCAAGTAGTATTATCGGACCTAAATCCACTCTTTATCCTTCTACTAGCCTTATTACATTGATTTCATGGTGAAGAGATATTCCATTGTACATAAGTACCACATCTTCTTTATCCATTGTTCTCTTTCCTGGGATATTTAAGGTGTACTGAAGTTGAGGTTCTTGTAAACAGAGTAGCCCTAAACTGTGGTGTGCTTGTGTCTTGTTGATTTTTAGACTTCCCTAGATATACTCCCATGATTGGAAGTGTCCTATGCTCTGTAGCTCTGTTTTTTAGATGATTTAGGAACCACCATACACTTCTCCAGAGTGGCTCTCGGCAGTTCACACACTGCTCATCAGCGTATAAAGGCTCCCTGTTCTCCATGGCCTGTCCTGCATTTCTGGTTTTTACAATTTTTTAGGATGGCCCTTTTGACCGGTGGGAAATGAGACTTCTTTGTTGTGCACATTTGCATTGCTTGCTTGCTTCGTTGCCCATAAAGTGCGTATGCGTTTTTTCCTGGATATAATCAGGAGAAAACGCATACGCCCTTTTGGGCCAACTGCATCATTGTCGAAATTCTGCCGCTTTTCATGTGCTTTAAAGACGAGTCCAATCTATCTCTTGAAATCTGTTTCTTGCAATTCTGTCTTGCATTCAGATCCTCTTCTTTGCCTTACCTCAACATAGTTTTGGACGTTAGTTTTCATTTATAACTCTGCAGGTTTGTGAATTGCAGTGACCCTGAGCTCCATTTTTTAAGTTGCTCTTTTGTGAGCTGGCCTCAAACCCGTAGGATTGCTTCAGGCCCTATTTTGGCTCCGGCGAGGCGGGCTGAGCCTTTTTTCAATTCTTATTCTTAATGGGAAATTAGAGTGATATGTGCCCGTCCAAACTCCTACAACTATTCTCTCATTGGTTCCCCCTCTTCCCGTTCATCCTCCTCACAATTTGCAAAATGTGTGAAACAGAAGTTTAAATGTGCTGATTCTCCAAGTGGGGAGATTCTAAGTAACGTGGCTGGAATGGTGAACAGGAGCACCAGGAGAGGATAAATGAGCTGCATTTTAGACACATCTCCCGATCACATGGTGTACAGTCCTCTGGGTTTTCCATGCATGTTTTAGCTGTAGGAAGATCCCTTGAACCTGCAGATTTGGGACCCATTGAATGGGTACCAGGCAGTATTTTGGGACCCATTGAATGGGTACCAGGTAGTATTACTTTAAAGGGTGTGCATTTCCTCACCCAACCTCACATTTCTCTTAGTGCAAACAGTTTCCAGCCTTATGTCTCATCCTGCTGTGGGTCTAGATGTGTTCAATCCATGTTGCATCACCGTCCCTGAGGAAAAGTTGTAAGAGGTTTTCTCTGTCTCTCTGTCGTTTATTTTTTTCAATTTATTACTATATTGGTTACAGCTGATTTTCAAAGCTCTGTTTCTTGCTGCTGTACATCCACTTGATTCACATACAGAGAGACATCAGTAAATTCTTTTTCAGATTCTTACCAGTCATATATATTCTTTTCCAGTGACTTGAGTGTGCTGAGTGCAGTTCTTTTAGCTACCGTGTAGGCCTTGTTGATTATCAGTTTGGTATTTGGAATGGTATCTTTGCTAATTTCAACCTCCTGGATGATGCCTCACCCCTCCCCACCTTTCCCGTTTAGCAGCCTTATGCGTGTTTCCTACATATTTGACTATGTTTTTGTTTTGTAATTTATTTCATGTGTAGCCATTTTGGATTCCACCTTTAAGTGATATCTTATGATATGTGTCTTTTTCTTTTTGAATTATGTCACTTAGAATGATCATACGTAACTCCTCCGGAGTTGTTACAACTGGCCATATTTCATTGATTTCCAGGCTGAATAATATTCCACTCTACCTAAGTACCACATCTCTATCCATTTTTTCTCTCCAGAGACATTTAAGTTATATCCTAGTCGAGGATCTTTTAAACAGAGAGGGGGTAAACATTGGGGTGCCTGTGTCCTCTCGATTTTTGTTTTTCCCAAGATATACGCCCATGAGTGCAAGTGCCCTATGCTCTGTAGCTCATTTTTTAGATGCTTTAGTAAACACAATACACTTCTCCAGAATGGCCGTTGCCAATGTACATTTCCACTATAAGTCTCACAGGGCTCCCTCTTCTCCTTGCCCTGTCCTGCATTTCTGTTGTTTACGCTTTATGAGGATGGCTCTTCTGACTGATGCGAAGTGATATCTTTTGTAGTATTGACTTCCAGTGCCCACCTGTTTGGTTGGCTAAAAAAGTGTATGCCCTTTTCTTGAATATATACAGAAAAAAACGCATACACCCTTTTTGGCCAACTGCAATGTTGGCAATGTTCAGCTCCTTTTCTTGTGCTTAATGGCGAGTCCTTTCTACCTCCTCAAATCCCTTTCCTGCCATTCTCCCTTGCTTACAAGTCCTTTTCTCTGACTTTCCTCAAGACATTTTTCAGTGATGGATACTTTCAACTCTGCAGTTTCGTGAATTTTACTGCCCCTGAGTTCCATTGTTCAACTTGTGTTTATGGGAACTGGCCACAAAGCAGCGGGATTTCCTCAAGCCCTATACTGTTTCCATGGGCAATCCTAGCCTTTGGTCAATTCGTCTTCCTGATTGGAAATTAGAGTGACATGTGTCTGTCTGAACACCTAGGACTTGTCTCTCATTGTTCCTCATCCTTCCGCTTCATCCTCTGGACAAATTCCAAACTGTACGCAACAGGATGTTGACAGTGCTGACATCTCCAAGTGGGGAGACTGTTAGTAAAGACGCTGGAGGGGTGAACCCGAGCACCAGGAGATGAGGAGATGAGATGCCTTTTCCAAACTCTTCCCGATCAGACGGTATACCATCCTCTGGGTGTGACAGACATGTTTTAGCAGTAGGAAGAGTCCCATTCATGTAAGGAGAATACCAGGGCTTTTTCAAAATCAGTGTCTCCCCGAAACCCAAACTGGGGAATTTTTTAAGCTACGGCTACACATATGTTCATTAAGGGCCTTGGGAAGTAGGCAGAGTCCAAACTTTAGATGATTGAAGTCTTCAGGGTCAGAAGCACTCACCACCAGCTTCCCTTAGGTTACACTTTAACTGTCATTGATAGATGATGTCAATAAAAATATCTATTCTTTTTCAGATTATTTCCCCTTATAGCTTATTGCAAAATGTTGAGTGTAGTTCCCTGTGCTATACAGTAGTTCCTTGTTGATGATCTATTTTATACATAGCAGTGTGTATGTGTTAATCCCAAACTGTTAATTTATCCCTCCTCCCACCTTTCCCCTTTGGTAATAATAAATTATAAGATTTTATCCTTCTCAGAAATGGGGGAGCTGAAAGAGAGGTATCATTTTCAATGGAAAAGCATTTAAAACAAGATTGAAGCTTTAACCAAGATTATTAGATGTACATCCTTGGAAAGAAATCACTTCGTTTCTCTAATATTGACCTGACAAATAAGACAAACCTTTTCACTGAACTTGCTTATAATAAAGTGATGGAAATATCGAATGGAAGTGTTAGAAACATCTTATTTTACCCGAGCCTTATACACTGTTCTATGTTAACTACAGTTTGGCTCACGCATCTGTTCATTGAGGTTACAATAGTCTCAATTTCTGTTACTGATCCTCCAGAGTGGACCCCAACAAGTGTCCCCCTGCCCAGTGTCATTGGGGCCAACAGATCGAGACTGAGTTTGGTTCACAAGCAAAGGAAACTTTATATTTTGATCAGAGAATGGAGAGGTGAGAGCATGCACTACCCCGTGGGCTGTGGGCTGGGCTGTTGTGTAGAGATCCTGTCAGAGTCAGTGGGAGGGAGGGGGCGGAGCTCTCGAGGGCCGGGTTGGCTGCAGCTCAGGCTCTATATCGCAGAGTCTGCACTGGGCCCCAGGAGCTGAGGTGTCGTCCCAGCCATTCTGCACTAGGAAATCTGGTCTGAAGTGCCGGGTGTGGAACCTCTGCATGCGGGACCCTAGGAGCACATGAAATTAGACAAAGCACAAAGGATAAAAACGGTTAGACTTGACTTTATTGCCCAGATTCTATTTTTATCTCCCAGGGATTTTTAATGGGCTTTGCTGGGGACAAAACCCTCCTCTGCCTTTTGTCCCGTTCCTCATTCTTGGAGTGCTGAGGGTGCAGACCCTTCTTCTGTAACTGCTGAGTGCTGAGTTGGGAGCCCTCATACTCGGGGGCGAGGGTCAGAGCTTCTCCCCAGCAGCCTCCAGGTGACGTTGATTGTCCCCAGTCCCCTCCCTCCCTGCTTGTCCACCTGAGCACCAGCATTGGAAGTGTTATAGATTCTAATGACCTTTAAGGGTCCAGGAAAGAGATGTGCAGAGATGCTGTGGGGACCGGTTTCACCCCGCCCCACATTTGTTCGGCCACCTTAGGCTGACCGTTTCTGCCAGCCTAGATGCTCTGACCAGTAGTCTGCGCTTTCTTCAATTAGGCCCCTGAATTAACGTACAAACAGCACCAGGTGTCAGAGCCCTGCCCGCTCAACTCCCAGACAGTCCAGGGTCAGTGGTGATCAAGGACCATGATGGCCACTGAGTCAACAGCCTTTTGAAGTAAACAGGAGTCCAGCCTGTCTCATTGGCCACCATCATCATGGTGTCTGTAGGCTTTTCTATGGTGACAGTGTGATATACGGTTCCCCCGCCAAGATTATTAGCTCCCCTCTGGGTGCAGTAAGTCCTGCAAGCAGTAGTCTACTCTTTTGGGACACACTCTTGTTGTTTTATGAGAGAAACTCCAGGTCAAGTGATGTTCACACGAGTCATCATGGTGCCCTGTTGCCCCCGGTTATCTCTCTGGATGTTGGAGTTGGAGGGCCTCCTCACTCGAGGTTGGTGTGCCCACGGAGCGAACCCTGCAACTTCAGGGCATGGTTGGTGGTTAGGATCACCACATGGGGTCTTTTTCCTTAGGAGGGAGGTGGCCTTTTGGGCTGCTGATTTCCAGGTTTTTAGATACCGCCAGTATCTTGGCCAGATGTGGCAGTGGGCCAAGCCCCTTGGTGACCGTAGTTTATCCTACCTGGATGGCATTCTTGCATTGTTCCATTTCAAGTGGTCCCAGTTTTTGCACTAATTCTCCAGTGGCGATTCACCTTTCACCGGGAATGTAAAGGTCAAAGGGTTTAGCTAAATTAGGGAGTTCCAGGGCAAGGGTCTGATTTGACTGCTCTTTGCATTCTTGAAAGGCCACTTCTGGATTCTATTCAAAAGGATCATCATCTTTTCCTTTCAGTGTTTCATATAGAGGCCCAGCTAGTAGACTGTAGTTAGGGATCCAGAAGCAGCAAATCCTGGCCTCCCCAGGAACCCCTAAGCTGTCTTCTAGTTTTAGAAAGGGGTAAGGCTGAAAATGGTTTCTTCCCTTTCCTGGGATGGGCTTCTCCGACCTTCTGTGAGAACGAAGCCCAGGCAGGTCACCGCAGTCTGTGATATTTGAGCTTTTTCTTGGACAACTTCTATCCTTTATTGGCTTGGTAGTTCAGAGGCCTCCTTAGTAGGGCTGGCGATCAGAATGTCGTCTGCGTACTGAAGGAGGGTTTCCTTTTCCAGAGGTAGAACTTTTAGGTCTTTAGCTAAGCTTTCCCCAAAGATGGTGTGGGAATTTTTGCACCCTTGGGGCAAGACGGCCCGGAAGTATTGTTTTAGTTGTATGTTGAGTCCTGCCACTCACAAGCCAAAATTTCTTGTGACTCTGGGACTAATGGAATACAAAAGAAGGCATCATTGAAGACTAATACAGAATACCATGTCCTGGTGGTTGGTAGAATGACCAGCAGGGTGTAGGAATTAGGAGCAGCTGGAGGTATATCCTCGGTGGCTTCACTGACTGTCCTGACATCCTTTACCAGGTCCCCAGCAGCCCATGGGGCTCTCGTGGTCAGACCAATCCCAGAATATGGAGCTCACCTGGGCAGGTACCCCACCCCCACCCCAGCCCACAGGGCTCTCGTGGTCAGGCCCCTCCCAGGATACAGAGCTACCCTTGCAGGTACCGTGGCAGGGCTGGGCACACAGGAACCGTGCACATAGCCCTCATTGCAGAGCACCCCCAGCTCACCTGTCGCTCAGAGCTGACACAGAGCACCTCAGAGCAGGACTTGAACTAACAAACAGCAGCTGCGACAGGTCTGTGACCCTGGGCATCACTCTGTGCGGCCTCCCTCCACCTGGTCTTCCAGAGACTTCCACTGCACCCGGGGCACCAGGCTTCTGTCTCCAACCACCACCCACCCCTCCTCTCCCTGACTCCTGGGTTCCTCTCATTAGGAGAGGGTTTTCTTGAAGTTGTCTTCCACTCATGGTCCAGATAAAATGATTAGAAAACAAGCCAAAGCTGCAGCCCCTTGTCTATCTTGACTCTCAGGAGCCCACACCTGTTCCTTGGACCTGGCCGGTTCAGCAAGTTCCATTTTCTGCAACTGTGAGCCCCTGAGGGGTGATGATTGGCTGACCTGGGCAGCCTTACCGTGCCGGCCAGCCCTCCCCAGGTGTGCCTGGGTTGAGATCAATATAAATACCACTCCAGGCAGCAAGAGGCCCTGCAGCCGTGCCTGACGCCATTTTCTCTGCCCTGTCAGCAGTCTCGGGGCTGGGCTGGTGGGAGGGAGTGAGAGGCCACGGCTTTGTGGGTGGCCCAGTGTGAGTGGGGCTCTGCTGGACTTTCTGCAGCAGTTGCCAGGCTGCCACCTGCTAAAGAAGAGGATGTGTCACCCATACCTGCTGCTGGAATTTCTCCCTGGGCAGAGGTGAGGAAGGAAAAAAGCAGTGGGGGCAGGGACAGGACGGGTATCTCAGGCAGGGAAATGGAAATCTTCCAGAAGAGCACCCAGGGCCAGGACCATCCTGGCTGGCCTGCAGGCACCAAGTCGGCCGGTATGCTGTCACTCGTGTGGCTCTATGGCCCTTCCTCTAGGCTTTCAAGTCCTTGTATATATTCAGGTGTTTTACCTGGGACGGGTGGGAATAGTTCAGCAGCAACTGGCCTGGGGCTCAGCTCACGTTTACTCACAGATGCCTCGGCACGGTGCCCCAGCTTTGCAATGAGGACGCTTGTTGCATGGGGGCTGCTGCCTGAATGGGAGACAATTCCCCACCACTGACCAACTTCAGAATTGTTTACAACTGGAGCAAGTGCCCTGATACGGTTTTCCTCTGTGGAACTGGTGGGTTCTGTGTTTTTTTTCTCTTTTTCGTTTTTGGTTCAAGGTAGATTTTATTCCTCTTTTTTGTATTTACAGATATAAGCATGGAAATAATTTATTCATATAAATACATGTATGTGAAGGGAATAATTGTTTTTTCTGTTTTATTTTTTAAATTTTATTTCTTTTTAATTTTGAATTTTATTTTATATTTTTATACAGCAGGTTCTTATTGGTTATCTATTTTATACATATAAATGTATACATGCCAATCCCAGTCTCTCAACTCCTCCCACCACCAACCCCCCGAACAGCTTTCCCCCCTTGTTGTCCATACGTTTGTTGTCTACATCTGTTGCTCTATTTATGCCTTGCAAAATGGTTAACCTGTACAGTTTTTCTAGGTTCCACATATATGCATGAATATACAAGATTTGTTTTTCTCTTTCTGACTTACTTCACTCTGTATGACAGTCTCTAGATCCATCGACGTCTCTACAAATGACCTAATTTCATTCCTTTTTATGGCTTAGTAATATTCCATTTTATATATGTACCACAGCTTTATGCATTCGTCTGTCTGTGGGCATTTAGGTTGCTTCCATTACCTCGATATTGTAAAGAGTGAGGCAATGAACATTGCGGTGAATGTCTCTTTTTGATTTATGGTTTTGTCTGGGTATATGTTCAGAACTGGGATTGCTGTATCATATGGTAATTCTACTGTTAGTTTCTTAAGAAACTCCATATTGTTCTCCATAGTGACTGTATCAATTTATATTCCCAACAATAGAGGAAGAGGGTTCCTTTTCTCCACACATTTCCAGCATTTTTTGTTTGTAGATTTTCTGATGATGCCCATTCTACCAGGTGTGAGGTGATACCTCATTGTTGAGTCCATTTTGTTGAGCAAGGGGTAGGTCTTGTCTATTGCATATTTAGCTTATGGAACGGTATCTGTGCTAATTTCAAACACAGGTTTTATGCAGCACCCCAACTAACCTTCCCCCTTAAGCAAGCATAAGTTGGTTTTCTAAACATGAGACCCTGTTCTGTTTTGTAATTCAGTTCATGTGTAACCAAGTTCTCATTCCATGTATTAGTGACACCTTATGATGTTTCTCTTTCTGTGTGACTTTTTTCACTTAGAATCACCGTGCCTCAATCCACTCATTATGGTGGTACGGGCCTGGTGACATAGTTTTCATTGCTGAGAGGTATTCTGTTGTACGTAAGTACCGCAACTTCTTTATCCATTATTTGCTCTCTGGCATATTTAACTTGTGCTGAAGAAGAGGTTCCTGTAAAAGAGCCATCCCAAATTTTGGGGTGGCTGTGTCTTTTTGATTTTAATTTCCCTAAGCTATAGGACCATAAGTGGAAGTGCCCTAGGCTCTGTTGCTTTGTTTTTTAGATGTTTCAGGAAACACCATACACTTCTCCCGAGTGGCGGTTGGCAATTTACATCCCGCCCATCAGCACAACAAGGCTCCCAGTTTTCCATGGCCTGTCATGCCTTTCTGGATTTTACACTTTTTTCAGATGGCCCTTTTGACCGGGGGGAAGTGAGACTTCATTGTAGTGCAGATTTCCTTTGCAAGCTTGCTTGGTTGGCCAAAAAGGGCGTATGCGTTTTTTCCTGAATATATTCAGGAAAAAACGCATATGCCCTTTTTGGCCAAGTGCATCATTGTCCACGTTCTGCTTCTTTTCCTATGCTTCAAATGCAATTCCAGTGTACCTCCTGAAATTGGTTTCCTGCAATTGGGCCCCGCTTTCAATTCCTCTTGGCAGCCTCACTTCAGTATATTTTTGGATGATAGCTGTCATTTATAACTCTGCAGGTTTGTGAATTACAGTGCCCCTGAGCTCCTTTCTTCAACTCGCTTTCTTGTGAGCTGACCGCAACACCGCACGATTGCTTCAGGCCCTAATCTGGTTCCGGCAAGGCACGCTGAGCCTTTGGTTAATTCCTCTTCCTGGTGGGAAATGAGAGTTAAATTTGCCCGTCCAGACACCTCCAGCTAGTCTCTCATTGGTTCTCCCTATTCCTGTTCATCTTCCGCAGAAATTGCAAACTGGGCCAAACAGGAGGTTAAAGGCACTGACTCTCCAAGTCAGGAGAGTGTTAGTAAAGCGTTTGGAATATTGCACCCGAGTACCAGGGTACGAGAACTGAGACATATTTGAACACGTCTCCCGATCACACGGTTGATCATACTCTGGGTTCCACATGCATGTTTTAGCTGAAGGAAGAATCGCTTAAACCTGGAGACTTGAGACCCGTGGAATGGGTACCATGCAATATGACTTCAAAGGGTCTTCGTTTGCTCACCGAACCTCTCCAATCCTATCACTGCTGCGTTTATGCCCCTGTACACATGCTTGATTCTCTTTCGGAGATATAGCAATCCATAGGTTTTAAGATACTTACTAGTCAGGTACATTCTTAGGCGTTTAATATGGGGTGTTGAGTCTATTTCGTTGAGCAAGGGGTAGCTCTTGTCTATTCCATATTTGGCTTAAGGAACTTTATCTGTGCTCATTTTAATCTCTGGTTTTATGCAGCACCCCAACTCACCTTTCCCCTTAAGCAAGCATAAGTTGGTTTTCTAAATTTGAGACACTGTTCTGTTTTGTAATCCAGTTCCTGTGTAGCCAAGTTTACATTCCGTGTATTAGTGATATCTTATGATGTTTCTTTTTCTGTGTGACTTATTTCAGTTAGAATCATCATACCTGAATCCACTCATTATGCTGCTATGGGCCTGATGACATAGATGTCATTGCTGAGTGATATTGCATTGTACGTAAATACCACAACTTCTTTATCCATTTTTCATTTTCTGCGATATTGAACTTGTACCATAAATGAGGTTCTTGTAAACAGAGCCGTCCCAGACTTTTGGGTGGCTGTGTCTTTTTGATTTTAATTTCCCTAAGCTATAGGACCATAAGTGGAAGTGCCCTAGGCTCTGTTGCTTTGTTTTTTATATGTTTCAGGAAACACCATAAACTTCTCCCAAGTGGCTGTTGGCAATTTACATCCCGCCCATCAGCATAACAAGGCTCCCAGTTCTCCATGGCCTGTCCTGCCTTTCTGGATTTTACACTTTTTTCAGATAGCTCTTTTGACCGGGGGGAAGTGAGACTTCATTGTAGTGCAGATTTCCTTTGCAAGCTTGCTTGGTTGGTCAAAAAGAGCTTATGCATTTTTTCCTGAATATATTCAGGAAATAACGCATACGCCCTTTTGGCCAAGTGCATCATTGTGGAAGTTCTGCCTCTTTTCCTGTGCTTTAAATGCAATTCCAGTCTCCCTCCTGAAATCAGTTTCCTGCAATTCTGCCCCGCTTTCAAGTCCTCTTGGCAGCCTTACTTCAGTATATTTTTGGACGATAGCTGTCATTTATAACTCTGCAGGTTTGTGAATTACAGTGCCCCTGAGCTCCTTTCTTCAACTCGCTTTCTTGTGAGCTGGCCGCAACACCGCAGGATTGCTTCAGGCCCTAATCTGGTTCTGGCACGGCACGCTGAGCCTTTGGTTAATTCCTCTTCCTGGTGGGAAAATGAGAGTTAAATTTGCCCGTCCAGACACCTCCAGCTAGTCTCTCATTGTTTCTCCCTATTCCTGTTTATCTTCCGCAGAAATTGCAAACTGGGCCAAACAGGAGGTTAAAGGCACTGACTCTCCAAGTCGGGAGAGTGTTAGTAAAGCGTCTGGAATGTTGCACCTGAGTACCAGGGCACGAAAACTGAGACATATTTGAACCCGTCTCCCGATCACACGGTTGATCATACTCTGGGTTCCACATGCATATTTTAGCTGAAGGAAGAATCCCTTAAACCTGGAGAGTTGAGACCCGTGGAATGGGTACCAGGCAATATGATTTCAAAGGGTCTTCATTTGCTCTCCGAACCTCTCCGATCCTATCACTGCTGCGTTTATGCCCCTGTACACACGCTTGATTCTCTTTCCGAGACATAGCAATCCATAGGTTTTAAGATACTTACTAGTCAGGTACATTCTTAGGCGTTTAATATGGGGTGTTGAGTCCATTTCATTGAGCAAGGAGTAGCTCTTGTCTATTCCTTATTTGGCTTCAGGAACTTTATCTGTGCTCATTTCAATCTCTGGTTTTATGCAGCACCCCAACTCACCTTTCCCCTT